>NW_019416382.1:426560-429444 GCF_000390285.2 Anoplophora glabripennis | reverse complement strand
TTTTTTTTTGTACTTGTTTGGAAATCACATTGAAATTAAAAAAATTAAATTGAAATTAAAACCCTCACAATAATACTATGGCAAATCTATTAAAGCTGCTAAACTTCTGATATAAACTTTTGCTGCAGGTGTGGCAACCTAACAGTATAACTGTGGTTAAAACTTAGGAATTTAACTAAAGATGAAGTACTCAATACATATCCAAGACGGAAAGGTAAAAGTGATCATATTTCTTTACATATGGAATAACATGCGAAAAAGATTGCAGTATTATTAAGTCTGCCTGCAATTCATAGATCAGTTACTCAGCTGCTACTCTCAATAAAATTAAAATAAAACAGTGCTTGTGATAAAAACACGAGGTGATATATATATATATATATATATTGGTTTCTCGGTACATTTTCTCATTGTTTTCTATTTCCCATTATTGTAACAACGCAATGAACTCGTTTATGAAATACCTCGATATATTTAACGCATACTTTAATATGAATTAATTCATTACGAAAAAACATAATGGAAATGGAAAAACTGCCGCCCTTTTGTTATTCGGCTTGTCTCGATAGATAAAAAGGAACAAAAGATGAACAACCATAACAATAACAATAAAGGAGAGTCGTCGATTATTCGTGCCACAACAACATTAAAGTAATTGTGACATTTTAATACACTTACAATGGGGAGAATAGTAGTTAGAAATCCCCTTTTAATGTTATGAAAATTAATTATTAAACACTATGGAATTACAGACAAAGGATAAATACACTTCGGGTGAAAAATACCAGAAAACCTTTATGTAATAATGTAATAAAATCTGCTTAACGAAGATTTGTCCATTACTTTCGAGATACAGAATTATGTTTGTGGCATTGTCGACGACTTCCATTAGTTTTTTTTGTTCAGCATTAATTGGTTGAGTGTATACCCCACAGAAAGAAATCCATCAGAATGAGATGTAGACACCTCGAGGACCAAGAAGTGAAACCAACCACGACTTCCATCCATAGTCGTGACATCCGAAAAGACAGGTTTACTGTACACATCTAGTTACATTTTCCTGTAGGTACAGCACGGTAGATAATTTTTATATCACAATATCCTTCAGAAGCGAAAGTTACCATCGTTACACTTTTGTTCATACTAGCTTACTAGATAGTCAAAGTAGATAGTAGATAGTCGAATAACTCTATGATCTCTCTCAATCTATCAACTGACCACTGTATCATCGTATTTCTGGGAAAAAATATCCATGTTTCTACTGTGTTTAGGTTCTGCAATTTCCAAATATAGGGCATGCAGAACAAAAATAAGCACAAAAATAAAATTGTTGAAGTATTGTTTATTCATTATTGAATTTTGTTCAAATAATTTTACAATTAAAAAAAAGTTTCTAAAACTCCCCTTTCTTGGTATAGTCGTCCCGATCTCAATTGAAAAACCAAGAAGTTGGCAGTATATACCAGGTTCGGTCGCTGACACAGCAACTCAGCATTGAAATATTTGAAAAACTTGTTCCCATATTTATTTAGCCATAACCATATACAAGTCTGGTCAAACTAAACGTGGAGGTGGTAGAAATGTATACGCCCAGTTGAAGAATGCGCGCTCGGGCAAACGGCTTATAACACAGTCGCACTGGGCGACTGGGCAATAAATCTCAGTTGTTGACAAGTGGTTGACAACTAATATCATTACAACATGGCAATTTTGAAATGGAACAAAACGAAATTTACCATCAATATAATAAAATTGTGTGAGGACATAAATAATTAAAATATGTTGTTGGCCAAATGAAAATATAAAAGAAATTTTCTACACACTATATACAAATTATTATAATTTTTACCTTTATTAGCAATAATTTTACGATAGAAGAGCACAGCATAATATTCAGTTGGATTTCAACCACTTTCCTCTAATTCTGATATTCTTTAAATACTTACGTTTTTATTTTCACTATACAGGGTGATTCAGTCATAATGTCTTTATTTTAAGGGAAGATAGGGAAAAATAAGTAGAATACGAATACGCGATTAATTTTTTTTTTTATTTTTAAATCATTATATAAACCCCTTTTCGGGCCGCTCCTGGCTGCTGATCCACAAAGGTTTATCGAGAGTGAATCTTGACCTACCGTAATATTCGGCTATTACCCTAACTTTTAATGCGTTTTTTTTTTTATTTTCCTTATTTATTAGGTTTTCCAAATATGTGATTAAAATTAATGACATTATGAATGAATAACCCTGGATACCAGCATTCTTGAGAGACAATCTTATACTTTTGTCTAAAATTGACTAAGTACTTTCTTATTTAGTATACTCGTACAAGAACCTTACTATTGCGAAATAGGATACAAGAAAATGAGTCTAGACTGCTCTGAAATTTTGCAAGTGGTCCTTTGCGTTTAAATATACAAGGTGTAACTGAAATAAGTATTCAAAATTTCTGAGCTTGTAAAACAAGTCGAAAAATGACGAAAACATCAGTACAATGTTTGTCAGTGGCGGCTCCTAAGGGAGCTACGCTCTCCTAAATGGGTAACCTCGGAAACAGTTTTTAATGCGTAACATCCAAACGGCTCGACATTAAGTCACGAAATTTTGGTGAGATATTAACCTTGACGTGCTTAATAAGTCTCATAAAATACATTTCAAAATTTGCTACAGGGGCGTGAGAAAATGCAGGACCCAGGGACAAATTTAATCATATTTTTTTTGTAGTCAATTTTTTCTAGTTCCTGACTCGAAAATATTGAAATTTGAAGTATTTAACATAAAAAAGGTCCTCTTGTTAAATTTCACTAGGATGTGCCGTTTTCCAGTAAAATCGATTTCAATCATTCCCAACGTGCTCCAAATTCAACTTTCATTACATAGCA
>NW_019416382.1:295722-426212 GCF_000390285.2 Anoplophora glabripennis | reverse complement strand
TGGTAAAATGTCTTGGGCCTGTCTATAATGATAGGGATACAATTGTTGTTCTCTCATTATCCTCCATACTGTCATATGAGACATGTTATTTTGAACTGATAGTCGTCTTGTACTAAGTGTGGCGTTAGCTTCAACTAAATTTAAAATATTTTCCTCATTCAGGACATTTCTAATTATTCTACGCCTGCCTCTCTCAAAATTGTTCCTTTTTAACGTACCCCGTTCTCGCAAACGCCTTTCTGTGCAAAGAAATGTTTTGTAATTGGGCACATTTCTGTTGGGGAACTTTTCACCGTATCGTTGTGCGGCTGCTCTTGCGCTTCCATGACATTCACCTAACGTCAAAAGCATATCTACATACTCAGAAAATGTATACTGTTGCATTTTTAAATTATTTGATATTTTTATTTACTATAAAACGGCACTGCGAATACTCAAATGACACAAATTTGAAACTAAAAATACTTGACATTTCTGTTAACTGTCAGAATAGTTGTTTTCCCCATGGCACAATGCAATTAATTTATTTTGCTATGTAATGAAAGTTGAATTTGGAGCACGTTGGGAATGATTGAAATCGATTTTACTGGAAAACGGCACATCCTAGTGAAATTTAACAAGAGGGCCTTTTTTATGTTAAATACTTCAAATTTCAATATTTTCGAGTCAGGAACTAGAAAAAATTGACTACAAAAAAGATATTATTATATTTGTCCCTGGGTACTGCATTTTCTCACGCCCCTGTAGCAAATTTTGAAATGTATTTTATGAGACTTATTAGGCACGTCAAGGTTAATATCTCACCAAAATTTCGTGACTTAATGTCGAGCCGTTTGGATGTTACGCATTAAAAACTGTTTTCGAGGTTACCCCTTTAGGAGAGCGTAGCTCCCTTAGGAGCCGCCACTGACAAAAATTGTACCAAAGTTTTCGTAATTTTTCGACTTGTTTTACAAGCTCAGAAATTTTGAATACTTATTTCAGTTACACCTTGTATAAGTTCTAAAACCACCTCATAAATAATATGTTTTATGGATTTTTTTCTTTTTTATATAACACAAGTTGCAATTAAAATTTTTTCTGCAACGCTGACCGACGTCCATGGCCGCACTTGTTGATTTAGAATTAAGCGGCAGGCGGCGCGCCACGCCGTCGACTTCGGCGTCCTTAACGGAATTGGCGTACGGACCCTCTAACAACGCCGTTATTGGATTCGGAGCCAATTGCCCGTGAATGAGAGGCGCACTTTGAGGTTAGAATTAGTTTTAGTGGGAAAATTAGATTACGCTCCGTTTCTTATTCCATTGCCGCCTTTGTTTCCGCCAGAGATTGACGTTAACCGCTTCTTATGGGTGGCAACGTACCTTCCGGCGCATATTTCTAACTGGAACGATTTGGGAGGATTCCAGGAGGATTATCATTAAATTTTCTACTGATGGACAATTTTAATATCACCATAAAAAATAATAAACATATTTGAAGGTTTTTTAATAACTTTACACATCGAAGGGGTAGAAATCGTTCATGAAATCAGGTGTAGTCTACTGATAAGTTTATTTAAAAGTGTATTCATATGACTTTTTTTAATACATTCTAAATTCCTCAAGAATACTGCATGCATTTGAACAAGAATGAACACTTTTGTCAAACAACAAAAAAAATTGTTTTACTACAGTATACTATTTTCACATGCACTCACGTGACATGAAAAAGTGGGCCAATGATTGTGCATGTAGGTAACGAGCGTTCAAATAAAAACGTGGTCGAAGTTGGCTCTGACACATTGGACGTAGGGAGTAGCTTATAGCGACCAACTTAACCTCATTTCTCAACGAGCTGTATAGCAGCTGTCAGTTTCAATAACGTTAATGACTATATAACTTTATTTTAAAGAATAATCGTGATAACAATAACAAACAATTAAAGGAGCTGCGGAAAGTGTCCCCCTCCTTGTTATAACAATAAATTAAAGCAGCTGCTGAAAGTGTCCCCCTCCTTGTTCCAAGCACTTTTCACACCTGTTCCTCAAAGAATTAAAGACATTTTCTAAGATGCTCGGGGTATTGTTAATTTCACGAATCTTGTCTATAAGTCGAGCCTGCAGATGGTTTAAATCAGGAATAGGCAGTTCAAAAATAGTGTTTTTAAGGTAAGGCCACAAAAAGAAATCACACGGCGTAATATCACATGACCTCGGTGGAAATTCATGTTCAGCATTGAGACTTATTAGTCGATTTTGGAAAACTTCCCTCAACATATTCATCGTCTCGCCTGCCGTATGTGCCCTTGCGCCATCTTGTTGAAAGTAAAAGTTTGTAATTTCGTTTTCTTCCAGCTGGTTAACAAAAGGAGCGATAATTTCTTCTCTATACCTTTGCGCAGTAAGAGTACCATTAAAAAAAATAGGTCCATAAATCCTCCTTCGATTGAGAGCACACCAAACTCCAATTTTTTGAGCGTGTAGAGGGCCCTCGACAAAAAAGTTATCTGGTTTTTCAGAAGACCACATTCTCATATTCTGTGAGTTTACGTAACCACTTAAATGAAACCAGGCTTCATCAGAAAAAAAGGTGATATTATGAAGTTCACCGTAGTTGTTTAAAAACCATTCACAAAATACAGCCCGTCGCGGAAAATCAACTTCATGAAGTTCTTGCTGACAAGTTAAACGATAGGAGAACAAACGCAAATCTTTTTTTAACACTGTGTGGCAGGTACCGACTGATACTCCCACCATTTGTGATAAAACACGTACAGAAGTTCTTGGCGCATTTTCCATTATTTGTTGGACATTTTCTTTTAATTCTTCAGTCCGCTTTTTAGGTCGGCCGCTTCCTTCTTTTCTTGTTACACTGCCCGTTTCACGAAAAACATTAACACAACGCTGAACTGCACTTTGAAAAATTTTGTACTCAACAACGCCGGGAAATTGATTTTGAAATTCTATGAAACATTCCTCAATAGAATACTTCCATATTCCATCAATCTTGCGTCCATTTCTAAAGTAGGACTCTATGATCTTTTTGTTCTTGAGAAAACACCATTTTAAACGCTTTTTAAAACGAAAATATTCAAATTGATAGCGGCGATATAGCGGTTTGACAGATGACGTTTAAGTTCATTTGCTATACGCTACGCTACGCCCTACGTCCAAATTTTCAGAACCAACTTGACCACGTTTTTATTTGACCGCTCGTTATATATTTCAATATTCTCTTGTTTCACATAAATTTTTAAAATCCTTACTCTTGGGACCAAACAATGCATGAATGATTAGGACAAAATGATAGAAAGCATCTGGTTTTGGATAATGTGAAGTAATATTTTTATACAGGGTGATTCACTACTTACCCAAAAAAATTTGGGAATGGATGCGCCATGAAAAAATATTGCAAAAATTTTTTTAATAAATCCTTATAGTTTCCGAGAAAAAAATGATTGAAGTTGTCGTATTTACAACCCTTACATCGCTGGGCTACTGTGGTATCCAGCGTTATTTATGGTGAAGCAATACAACATTTGCGTTATGGTGAAGCATTTGTGTTAGTTCGCTGAAACTGGGTAAGACGTGCCCAAATGTTTATACACGTCGGTGGACAAAATTTTGAACAGGTATATAAATTTATTTTATTAATTAAAACCACAAATTAATTTTATTAATCAATCGATAATAACAATAGCGGCAAAAACAGTTGAATTTGCTGATATAAAATAGATGTTATGAAATTTTATTTGTCTTTATTTGGGAAAGAAATTATTTTAGTTTTTTATTACACTTTGCCGCCGTGCGGATCGCCGACTGCACGCTTTCCCTTGCGCAAAGACAGGTTTTCCAGTGGACCAGTTCCAGTCACGTGCAGAAGTGTATTTTTAAATCATTTTCGAACTGCCCTTTTTGATTTTCTCTACAAAATTTTATTTGTAAAAGTACCCTGTACATTCAAAAAATGTTTTTTGGATAAGTTCTGAGTACACTGTATTTTCCTTGTCGTGTGAGCTTGCGTGATAGCATTTGACGTGACAACAATGTATCTTCCTTGTTTTTGTAATTGATTTGGTACGATGACCCATGGTCAACTGCGACTGTTTTTTGGAAATGATTTTTTGGAGAATAGCTCAAGGATTATTATTATTATTTTGGTTACGTAACCTTAATCAGTATCATATACGCCATTACTGATTACTTCAAATTCAAATTTCATGAATTTATAATGCAGATCATTTCTGTATACGGACTTAAATTACAAAATTTATTTTTAGTTTCATTCTAAAAATCTAAGGGGCACTGTGAATGTCTGAAAATGAAAAATTAACCAATTATTTCTATGATCGATTATATGTTATAAATATTTTGTCCTGCCTAAAATTGAAAAAATAACCTAACAAAATACATATGACCAATTTGCCATTCACAATTACACAGGGTGTTAAATACAGAAACTGCAGAACTAGATTCATTACCAAAAAATAAGTAGAGTTTGCTTTATAAAACTTTTTCCTGCGGGACTCGGTATTTCAGATACAGGGTGTTAAAGTTTATAAAGACATATATTTTCTGCCACATCTTCATAATGCGGTTACGAAATTGTATGAAATTTACTTCAGCGTGTTTACCTACTTAATTAGTCCTTCTATTGAATGTAATATTAACCTTGTGGCTTTAACCAGTGGGGTGCTACTGAAGGTGCCGCCCCTTTTTCCGAAGAAAAAAATACCTCACTGGCGGTTTTTTGTAGAAGTAATGTTACATTCAGGTACTGTTATCTTAAATGAATGAAAAATGTTTCTTGGTGTTTTCTAATAGTACCTAACAGCCATTTAGGAGATATTTGGGCTTGTTTTGCGTTTTAATAAATTTTTCTAATAAATTAATCCGTTTATTTGATGAAAACCTCTTGGTTTTAACCAGTAACGTGCTACTAAAGCGTCCGCCAACTTTTCCCAAGCAAAGAATACACCACTGACGGTTTTTTGTAGAAATAATTTTGTTTCTGGGAAAAATATCAAAACCAAATAAAAAATTCACATAAATTCACAATCATTCACCTGAATTCCATGAACTGCTTAAACTGTCTGTGAATTCAAATGAACTGAAAGATTATATGAATCTGCACCTGATACACGCAACATTTTTTTAATGATTACTCCTCAGAGTACCCTGCTGCTACACATTGATTTTGTCGCTTTATACCATTTGAGTGCATACTAACTGCGGTAATTTGATCTTCAATTAGTATTCAGCAAGGGAAATAGACTATTTATTTCATTTGAAATCTAAAAATGCAATTGTACCCAGCCATCGTTCGGAATGAGGCGGTAAATTTTTCCACGAGCTTCGATTAAAGTGTGAAATAATTTCCACCTTAGCAGCTGCCGTTAGAAAATGTTATCGGGGTATGTGGACTGACGTGGACCGCATCAGTGGCGCAGCATGAATACTTTAGAGGTAGTATTAGACAGAAATAATATGTAGATGGACAATACAAACTTTAAAAAAGTAAATATTTCATTTTTTACATCGATTGTTTTCTTTGCCAAAGGAATCATTAATGCATAAACTAGTGTAACATCGTTTTTGAATATTCCAATTCCTGCACGTAACGCCAATGCACGCCATAATCAGGTGTTACAAATGGGTCTCACGTACGCTTCCGGAATCGGCCAATTGCAATGGAATTGCATGGTCGCGCATCTGCAGGAGTAATTTCAATCCAGAACTGTGAAAAAATTGACAACTCTTACCCAGCGCCGTTTAGCAGAGATGAAATGGGAAATCGTCGGAATATTATTGTAATCTCTTCTATTAGAACTACTCTTAAAAAAAATATATAATAGTCTACCCTAATTCCATCTCATTTTCGAATGATTTAAGTTTTAATAATATAGTATATATTTTATAAATCTTTTATAAAATTAAGTTAAGGTCGAACAAAGAAACATATCTGATGTATTGTAAGATTTCCTATGAAGGCAATAACTAATTCCAGGTGATTGCATATTTTATATATTTAATTACTTGTAAAATAGATGTTATTGTTGGTATTGTTACCTTTTATACATGGATCATCACAAAGCAGTTATCTCGACCACAGCCGGGTCATTCGAAGAGGGTATATGAACAAATAACAAAGTTACTGTTCTGTCAATAAAAACAAATAAATAGGTAACTCACCGGGGGGTTACACTCCCCCTAACCTTAGGATTCAAGGTATATCCTTCCATATGTTTCCATTATATTAATCAGCAAATATGTATCATTCCTTCAACAACTAGCTAGTGTCACCTGAAATAAGTCGAGGCTCCCCCGGACGTCAACTAGTAAGCATCCCAACTACCGGGTGTGTGAGTCACACTATTATTATTATGTCACCTACCTCAACACCACCCAATATGTGTCAATCAAAGCGCATGTAAGACTCCGTAGAACTTACAAGGCACACTTTGAAGGAACCACATCCATAAAGACCGGGAACACGTGGCATGCCCTGGGGTTTTCAAAAACATAAACGAATATGGCATTTTACTCACAAATTCACAAATCATTGAACAAATATATTCAAGCTAGCACACAGATATAATAATCGACCTTTTTCGGGCGCTGGCCAGGCACCACTGTCTCAAAGAACACCCTCTCTCAGTTTCGGCGTCCCGAACTACACTTCTGTATATACTCATAAATTACATTATCCCAAGGGCACACAAATACTTGGCTGGCGCATTCCGTGTATACAGCTGAGGTTTGATTCAAAACAACCACGATCGTTTCATTTCATAATAAAATATATATTAATTTCCATTATTACAATACATTAAAAATAAACAAGTGTTACATTATATTATGTAATATGTTGTCATTTGTAAATTAATTTCGCCACTGTGGATAGTTTGAGCCACTTGAAGATACTTGCATATTTTATATAATTACTATTCAAATTTTAGGCCAATTTTTACTACTTGGTGCATTTTAAGTATGTACTATGGAGAGTTTGAGCTACTTGCACATTCTATATATAGAACTATTCAAATATGTCATTTATAGACTAATTACACCACTGTGGAGAACCTGATCTACTGGATATAGATATTCTAGGTATGCATTGTAAAGAGTTTGAGTCATATGCATTTCAATTCAGTAAATGTTGTAATAATAATTTAAATTTCTATGGATAACCAAATATTTATTATGCAATTGCATGTGTCGGCTTGAACCCCTTGCCTCAAATTCAATAAATAAGTTAAAATCGTATACGTAGTACCTAATTATAAATTACTAAGTTAATGTTATTTACGTTGTCTGTATAATTTTGAATTTTCTCACTTAAACAACTAAATTAAAAAAAAATCAATATTTATAAAGAGAGCCTATAATTGCATATTATTAATATGCCAAAATGACGTCCTCAGTACAGTGAAAAAGCTATCAAACTTCAAAATTCTTTATTTACATCCTTTGCATTATTTTATTAATTAAAGCGTCCTTTTATCCCCTTTCGCAGTTCGTTAATGTTAATTACGTCATGCCATCCAAAAACCCAATGTCTAGTTGTTATTACAACTACATTTGCCTCAAGACTGCGCCTTAATTATGGTGCTTCTCCTGTCCAATGTGTTATTCTTAAGATGTCGCGAGTAATATACGGTTCATTAATTTGCAAGTTTTATTATTATGACCAGCTTGTATGACGTAACGCGATATTTTTATGCAGCTGTGTCAGCGACCTCGATCAAAACTGTTAACGTCGAAAATTTTGTTTATTTTACAAGCACAGCGCTGATGCTCCAAAATCTATATGTAATAATGACAGAAATACTACCAATTTCAAACAATCGTTTATTGGTATGATGGAATTATGGAAACACAAATGAAAATTATTGCTGGGAATAATTTTGTAAAATGAAGGAAATAACCAGAAATCTGAAAACTAGAATAATTGGGCAGATTCTTTACTTTAAGAATTGAGGTGAGACTTTTTGGAACATTGTTTTGTAGAATTTTGAAACAATAACTTGACATATTTTTACCACCGACCGGCCAGATCAGCCTCCGCGCCAAGACAATCGAACGTATTTTCTGTTGGAATAAATTATGTGTTAAAATTTCTGCAGAAAGAACAATTGATAGTATTATCCTGCTCCGTGACGCTCATCGAAAGTAGTGTTTGTTATATTTGATATTTAGGGTGTTTTAGAAAAAAGTACCATAAATCAGGAGTTCATAGAATCACAAAAATATTTTCTCTTATGGACCATGCGCCTCTTCTCTTTTGTTTTTTGAGATACAAGAAATTTTGGCCATAATTTCCGAAAAACAATGTAATAAAATAAAATATGGAAGTTTTTGGAGATGTACAGTGTGTTATATACAGGGTGTCTCACCACGAACTCTATCGACGAATATCTGTGAAACCGCTAGGATTTTTTTGAAATTTTTTTGAAGTTAAAATATTTTCAAAGTCATCGTCCTATTATACCGGAACTTGATACCAATTTTCTTATTTTAAATGAAACCCCCTGTATATTATTGCATTTTTGAAAAGAGCAATTATTTTTAAGTTGAAAACATATAGCATACTCCATACTTAGGATTTACCGTTTCCGAGATAATTTGATTTTTAGGCAAAAATTGACACATGCAGACTGTCAGCAAAATTTAGTTTTCACGGAGACACAGATTCATTTTTTTGTAGAGGAAGACCTAACTTATCGGATTTGATATGAAAATTTTACAGTTTTTATACAGGGTGGTCAAAAAAAAAGATCGAATATGAAGTTCATAAGATGTGGAAAACTCGAAATTTTTAAATGGAAACTCCCAATTTTTTTAACGCATTCGCATTCTGAACTAAAATTGAGTGTAACTCTGTTAAAGTTTCCCTATACATAAATCCAGTCGTTTTCATTTTATTTACAAATAAACATTTCCCTTTTTTTTAAATTCCATTTGTTTTGCATATTTTAGGTTGGCCGTGGCAAGTAAGTAACAATCAACATGACAATTGTCACAGGTTAAATTTATTTTAATAAATGTTCAAAATGTCTTTCTTCAACTTCTAAATATTTTTCACACCTTAATTCCTTGTAAGTCGCTGCTCTAATAGAATCCGGTGATAGATACTCAAATGCTTGCCTTACTCAATGCATACAATTTTCCTTTGTTGTTACCGGATTGCACACTATTTTTTATTGTCTCCCAAATAAAATATCACCGGATTCTATTAAAATAGCGACCCACAAGGAACTAATCCAAAGGTGTCAAAATTAAATTTCACATTACCAATATATGGCATAATCAGTAAAGAACCTAATCTCAAAAAGGTATATCATAAAATGACACAAGGAAAGATTGTAACTAACGACATCTAGGAGAGAGTCAAAAAACTAACAACACTATTTAACACCCCCAAAAACTGATTTCTACCAAATTACCGAAAAATATATAGCTAAAATTTGATTATAAAAATGAACTTTGACACTTCGTATCTCGAAATCAAAAGACAATACGCCCGTAGTCTATAGGAAAAAATCTATGGTTTAATATGTCTGAGAAGGCTTGAGTGTAATTTTAAACTGCGTTTCAAGTTTTATTAAATATAAATTAAATTTCTTACATGTGGAGGCGGGTATTAAATATTAACTAACAATAGGTTGTAAAATTAATTGTCCATTTGATTTCCAGTTATATTCATTTGCTCGCTGATACTTTTCTCGCTAGTGTGTAATTCATGGCATGCTTAGATATTATCAACATTTCACAAATAACTAACGTTAAAAATGGTAAAATGAAATTTTAATTAATCAAATTACAGTACCCCTTATTCGAGCGTAGTTCACTGCAATTATTTTCGGCATGAATTTGATAAAATAAAATTATGTTCTTTTTCATTGAAAAAATATCGCATTACCGCATAAGTAAAGTGTAAAAAAATCATTAACAGATACCTACCGTTAATTAGGGAAATTTTTCCTACAGAAATAGAAAACGTTGCGACACAACAATATAAACTTGCTCGATTGTGGGCCATGCTGCGAGATAAACAGGCGGCCTAACCAATAAGTCACCAGTCATGATTTATGTTCATGTCGTAAGTCGGTTTAATTATTTTTTGGTAACTGCTTCCTGTCAGATTTAAAAATATAAACGCACAGACGCGGCTGGGCTGAAAATATGTCTAATCCTGATCCCACTCGAACTGGATTAATGGCAAATTAAACGTCTTTGTAGACTTTTATTCGATCATTTTTTATTAGCCACCAAAACCTAGCATAAATAAAATGGAACTGGGATCATCTGTTAAATAAAAACTATAACGAATAAATTACTGTCAATAACGTAATAATTTTCATTCTGCCACGAAAAAATTGAAAGGCTACTGCAACAAACACGTTTCTAAATAAAGAAGCGGATATTTTTCGTATGATTTATGTCATCGAGTCCAAAAGTGAAGGGTTAAAAATTTTTAAACGTTATAAAGTGACACGTGCTAAAGGAAAGTAAACACCACTTTCAAATTAAACAATGCATATACAGGGTGTCTCGTAAAAAACACTGCAAACGTTAATTCTGCTATTTGAAAATACAAAATGTTAGTGTTGCCCAATTGTCCAATGCATCATGAAAACAATCAAATCAACATAGAGACAAATGTTATTTAAGGTAGAAACATATTATTATCACGTACGTCACACTTCGTATGTTTCTATTTTTAACATTTTACGTTAAATATTATATTAGGAAATTATCAAAAAAATGATTTTATCCAGTGCAATCTAAAATTAAATTATCATATATCGTTCAGAAAAAAACATCAAACTGAATACAAAAATATAAACCGTTCCTTTTGAAAAAAAAAAAAAACAATTGACAATCGTCTGCCATTAGGATGGTATTTTTGCTATTATCATGCTATGAGGATCTCCGTTAGCTTAAGAGATCCAATGTCGATCAAATTAAGGGCAAAGTTATATAATTTAATGATTAAAAAGCCGAACGGAAATTTAATCCTTACTTTCTCATTTTGTTAGTAATTAAAAAAATTTATTGAATTCATGAGTGTTTGAATTCAGTGCATTTTTCTTACTGCAATTATGTGTTACATTATAGAATTTAGGTACTGTTTGATTTTCACCGAAATAGCAATTTATTCATTTTTACGATCAAATTACTCGAACTGAAATTTTGACAGTTAATTTTTAATTGATAACGGCAAAGTTTAGAGAAATTGAAATGCAATTTTTATACTTTGGTCAATTAACAAATTTGACGCACAACTCACTTTTATTCGAGTGAAGTCATATTTTTAATTCTCTGATCTTTGACGCTGTTAATGAAAATTTAATTGTACTGTCAAAATTTAGTTAAAATGATATTGAATGTTTTGTTTTCGTAAAAGTGGATAATTTGTTATTTCAAAAAATTAAAACATATCAAGTCATATCACATCAACATAGAAAAAAAATAAGCTAAAATAAAACAAGCGCCCATAAGAAAAACTAAAATTGGATGACTATTTGCAGCATACTTATTTGAATTATCCACAAAAAATATCTAAATAGTAAATGGCCACTTCTTTTGGCTTTCGATTAAGAGAAAATAAAAACTAAAATCAAAACTATCAGTTTTTCGACGACAACCTAAAATCGAAAAACGTTTAATTTTTCTTCGGCATTTTATTCGTAACTCTAATTTAACCGATCTTGTATCTCTTAACATGATCGAGACTCCTAACTATGACGCAGTTTGGAAATTAGTCAACCGATAACAAACAAGTATCCATATCTTTCAGTGTATACAAGGTGAGTCGGAAGAGTAGCACCAAACTCCAGGAAAGGATTTTACATATCAAAATAATAAGAAATAATTAACATGTTATTACAAGTTTTTAATTTGTTTTAATTTTAAAAACTTGTACGATCAAAATGTTACAAAACGCCACGAATTTATTCTAATTTAGAGTATACAAATATAGTGTTTGTTTATGGTTTTTGTAGTTGGAATCCTAATGCTGTTATTGAAGATTGTCTTCAACGTAATTCCACAAAAAAGAGTAATAAAAACTCTCCACGAGAAAGGTTTATATCCTGTACTATGTACAGATGGATCAATAATAATCATCTTGTTGTACCCCGCATACTTTTTACGGCATAACTAATACTCGAAAATCTCTTTTATGGTCATACGAAAATCCTCATGTAACAGTGGAAGAAGAAAGTGTTTAGAGGTCAGTGGTGGTGTTTTTGAACATTTAATCCAAGAACGCTATCATTAATAGAATATAAAAAAAAATATTATTATTTTTAATGAAATGTACGTCATAACTTGAAAACAAATGAACATCGCATAACAACATTTAAGCTTTTTCTCATTATATTGACGTGTATAATCGATTCCTTTAGTGTGTAATATGTATTACACCTTGTACCTTTAGGTGTAATCAATAATGCGTCAAAAAAATAAACATTCTCAGAGCTTTCTGGTAAAGCTAATTAATGAAATATAAGTATAATTATTTTCGTTCCAGCTGTTTCCCGAAGTTCTAAAATTATCAGCGCTGACACGGATCGTCTAGCAGTGCAAGATATATCCATTATAATCCGTTGTATAAAAAGTGAATGCGGCGCGGCTATTTTTATTTACCACTTTACGCTATGCGTATTAAATTCATCTACGATTCCCAGTTCCTTTATCCAAATTCTACACATAATTTTACATTAAACTAATTCCAATCGCTTGACGTATTCAAACGCAATTTCTAGTATTTTAGATCTACGAGTTATTTCAGAAGGTTAAGAGCCAGGAAAAACATGAACTTACCCCACACTTAGCCTGTTCATAAATAAATTTAAGTAGACAATGGATAATCTATCACGTACCTGAAAGAAAAGAAAAGAAACACTAGCATTAGACTTTACAAACATTAAAAGCGACTGAGGGAGATCAACAAAATATAAAAATTTACAAAGGTTACTGTTAATATGTACATGAATATCGTATTCGTCATTTTACAAATAAGATTCTCGCAAGGTCAGACATTTTTTAACGATAAATTACTTAAATATAAATGACATAATCTTTCAATGCATCGAGTTTACAGAAGCAAAGTACACTTAAGTAAAATATTCTTTAGCTTAAGGTGGTGTCGAAAAAAAAAACACTCTCAACAAACCGGTATTTAGATAAACCTTGACCAAAATTCGTGCCTCAAGCCATAGTGATCGACTCATAGCATACCGGGTGAGCGAATAACAAATAATTCCTTCATTTAAATAACAACAGTTACTAGTGGGCAGATTAGCAAATAAAAATGGAACACAAAAATAAAAGTTTGTTTCATTTAACAACACTATCAGAACGTTACTTTAACTGAGTGATTTTATTTTAACTTATGAACCACCAAATAAATCAAATTCGTTCGAGTTGAGTCGTGTGGATAGGATGCGCAGCAGCAAAGTAGTGGAGTGCAGTTACTACAAGTTCATTCGACATCAAGTGTGATGTATATTTTGTTTGGTACATTTCAGGGCTCTGTTCAGTTGTTGGTAATAAATCATCATTCCTACCGAAATTTAAAAAATACTCGTATAGAAGCAATACTAATAATAACCTAATTCTGTATCTATGATCTGTTACAAATTCTGAATCATCCGTATACATAGTACAACTGGAGGTAAATCGTGCATACGCGTTACATCACCTATCGCAATGCAAAGCCTTACATACTTTTATTTTTACCACAGTGTAACAGCGATTATAAAAGTGAAGACCGTCCGGTCGTGAGATTAGAATTTCGTAATTAGAAAGTTGTTTATAGGAGTCGGCTGTGATTCGCATTCGCTTGTTCGGTATGGGTATACAATTAGGAAGTACGTATGATGCCACTTAAGGAATTATTAGTGCCATTGATTTTCAATGTCAAATACCTAGTCGAAATAACATGCGGACGAGAACGATTTATTTAAGGTCGTCGTATTTCTGGCAAAAAATGTCGGTGGTTCTGATGTCTCTCATTATCGGAATTTCGAAAAATATAACGTGCAGATGTGCAGAACAAAAGTAAACAAACAAACAAAAAGTTCTGTTTATTCATTCTTCTCATTTAAAATTTTGTTGAAATAAAATTATGACTTTTAAAAACCGTTATTAAGGCTTGCCTTTGTTGTTGACCAACATCATATTTGAATTATTTTCATATATTTACATACAAATAAAAAAATAAGCAAATTTATAGATATTGTAAGAACTACAGACAAATGTAAATGGTAGGTATTTTAATGAAAACCGCAAAACCTGTTGGCAACAACAATGATACGTAAGGATAATTTTTCCAACAAACCTGCACGAAAATTGTAAAGTTTGTAAGAATATATTCCAGCAATTGATGAACAGTAAAGTCAATTATATTTAAACAGGAGGCCATAATTTCAAAAATATACTCACGGATTCAGTTGGAAATGACTATAAATGATGGGCTTTATACATTTTGAATTTAAATATTCAGTTTATATATACAGTATGCGCTTAAAGTATGGAATAAATTCAGTAAAACCGAAACAAATTTTTTTTGGGAAAAATCCTCGAACAGGTCGATTTTTAATTTAAAAAATACATATTTTAGCATAAAAGGCGATTTTCAACCATCATTTGTTTTCGAGTAATGACGTCATCGACATTTTTTTTTAAATAGCAAGCCCCTATTTTTTTTCTTGATTCTGAAAGATCGTTTCATTGTCGATCTGACAGTATTAAAATGTTGCCATCTTACATAGGAAAGTTTTCGAGTAAATGACGACTGAATGTTAGAAAACCCAAATCAATTAAAATAAAGCAAATAATTATCAAATTTAGTTTTTCGAAATGCTTGAAGTTTTTTATGGATCACGTAGGTGTAAATCTTCACAAAGTGTCACTGTCATACCGAATTTCTAAGTATTGTAAGCGATATAAAAATTATTGTTGAATTTAAAGTATTATGGCACATTTAACTGTCACACAAAAAATTGAAATTTTAATTCTTATCGGATGCGGGGATAAGACTAGAACGCAGCACGAAGTTTGCGATTTATTTAATGAAAAACATCCAGATCGCCGTATCAGCCAATCAACAGTCAGTAAGATAGAATCTAAATTTAGAGAAACTGGCAATGTTGTAGATATTCCAAAACCTGGACGTCCAAGCGTTAGTGAAGATCACAATCAGAACATTTTGATAAGTATGATAGATAATACTTTACAATTGGTTGCATTAAACAATGAAATTAGTCAGACCACAGTGCTACGTATCCTGAGGCAGGAAAAATATCATCCCTACAAAATTCAACTTGTGCAGGAGCTCAATGAAATCCGACCGAATCCCGACCGCCGCTTACACTTTTGTGAAATTATGATGGATTTATGTCAAGTAAATAGAGATTTACACCGGCAAATACTTTTTTCAGACAACGTTTTGTCTCAAGAGTACAGTGAACCTTCAAACTTGCAGGTATTGGAGTCGGGAAAATCCTCATTGGATGGCAGAGACACATACCCAACACCCACAGAAATTAAATGTGCGGGCTGGAATAGTTGAAAACAGAATAGTAGGACCTTCCTTCTTTGAAGGAACCCTTACAGGAGAAAGATATTTAGAGTTTTTACAAAATGACCTTGTTCCAGCGCTTGCAGTAATTTTTCCTAACAATAATGACCCTGATATTCCCGATGACACCATATGGTTTCAGTAACACGGTGCACCTCCGCACTATGCGCGCCCTGTTCGAGATTTTCTGGACAATTGTTTTCCTAGGAGGTGGATCGGTAGACGAGGACCGATAGAATGGCCCGCGAGATCACCAGATCTTACACCCCTGGACTATTTCTTATGGAGCTACTTAAAAGCCAAAGTGTACGTTAATAGACCACATAATTTAGAAGAACTCCAAAATTGTATTATAGATGAAATACACAGGGTTATCCTAGAAATAATTCATAATGTGCAAGGAGAATTTCTACACAGACTTGCGTATTGTCAAGAAGTCGGTGGGTGGCAATTCGAAAACTTAATTTAGGTAGAAAACTTAATGCATTGTATTTGCTTGACATAGGAATTGTTATTTCTTTAATGAATAAAATTTACGTTTTCTAACATCCAATCGTCATTTACTCGAAAACTTTCCTATGTAATATGGCAACATTTTAATACTGTCGGATCGACAATGAAACGAGCTTTCAGAATCAAGAAAAAAATAGGGGGTTGCTATTTAAAAAAAAATGTCGATGACGTCATTACTCGAAAACAAATGACGGTTGAAAATCGCCTTTTATGCTAAAATATGTATTTTTTAAATTAAAAATCGACCTGGATTTTCCCAAAAAAAATTTGTTTCGTTTTTACTGAATTTATTCCACACTTTAGGTGCTTCCTGTATAGTGCTTGAGAGTGCTGTTAGTGTTTTTATAGAACTAAATATATAATTTACAATACAATATTTGCTAAAAAAAGTTGAGAAAAAAGTTTTGGTTGTAGTTATTCAAGATTAGTTCAGAGATAAATAAATGAAATTTTCGTTTCTTATGAAGATATAATAATAAGTTTATTTTTGTTTTAATAAAAAGTATCGTTATCGAAAATATTATAGGTATACCTACAGTGTATTTCGACATAGGTATTTTTTTAATACAGGAACTTTAAGAAATGGCACTGTCTTACAGGTTGTAAAAATGAACCTGCGACAAACTTTCAGGACTATTTTCTCTCGTCAAAACAAACAAAAAGAATAACGTTTTTCTTGATGAGATTCCCAAAGGTTCTACGTTGCTTCTAAGATTAGAAATGAAACATCAAAAACCACTGAAGAAATATAATTTCAAATTAGTACAATGCAATTATCTTACAGCATCTCTGTTAGCATAAATATAGAGCCTCATAAATGATTATAAGCCACGTAACTGATCTGTTATAAAAGAGATGCTTGACATCGCATTCTATTAAAAAATGTTAAGAGGCTCAAAAACTTTTATTGGTCTTTAAAAATGTATACGATTAGTCTTTACAAAGTCATTTTTTTTTCTGACATTTGAACCTCCTTCTAATTCGGACGCCACTATTTGGGTTTTGATCAAATTTTCACAGTATGTTTACATTTTCAACGATCCACTTTATTAAGTATTTAAAGGATTGTAGAAGAATTGGGAACTGTTTCTTATTTATTTGTAATGATGAGAGGAATCAATCCCGAATATAACGCAACGTCTCTGTTAAGGGCTGCATAAAACATACAGCCATTTCCAAAAAGTAACATTCACAGTTGAATACAAGATTATGATCATATAATTAGAAGAGAGGTCAGAACTATTCTTAGAAATTCTTCATGCCACAAAAATGCGGAATGTTCCAAGATGGGTCCTATTTCTATATATTTCTAATTATAAAAAAATTCAAGGCCTTATATCCGGCATATGTTTTATTGATATGAATATTTTATCAGAAGCAGACAAAGAAATAACACTTCATCACATCAATAACATTTTTTGTTTGGCTAAAAAACTACACTGAAATAGTAATTTATTTACTTCCAACTAATTTTGTTCGTGATTCATTAGTTATGTAAAAAAAATAAAATAGGGTCATTTTCATAAGAAAAAAATATTATGGAATTTTAATATTGAAAAAAAAATTAGAATATTTAGTTAATAATAATTTAGATATTTAGTAAGCAGATATCTCACTCTATTGAAGAATAAACTCTCGAAATCATAAACCAAATTAGTGTTTCTATATTTTACATAAAAAAAAAACGGAAATTATATAAACTCAACAAAAAATCCTTGTTGAATGTACCTACTTATTTGCCAGTGTCTTAAATCTGCTCATTTTTAAATCTAACAGGCGCCAGTGTCTGAAATAATAACTATCAATAACATTTTATTTCTACGGAGGATTTATTTGTGTACAACAAATATCGAACAAATAGCAAAATTAAATCTACACTAATGTGTTTTCTCAATCAAATTTTGTTAAACATCTTGGAATAGATTATCGGTTGAGGATAGTTTTATATTTGTTGGGCCATATCCAAACCCACATTTTGTTTGATGTATATGTATTTCATTAAAAATAAACAATGTGCCGTTATTTAATTGAATCTTTTGTCATTACTTGTACTAATAGATGTTTAAGTTTCAATTAAATAATCACATTAACGCAAAAAAAAAACATATGGAAGTCAGATATACAACGATTTCTTTGAAGAGGTAAAAGATTCAGCGCAAACATTAAAAATAAAGTAAAATTATATAAAATTGCGAAGCACTGATTTTTATAACTTTTTTGAAACAATTTGTACAAATTTTTAAAGACATTTGCCAAAATTCTAAAGAAGTTTGACTAATTTAGCAGCCTCTACAATTAATAAAAAACGGGAATGTCAGTTTATTCGTGGGGAGGTGTGAAATGAACTTTAGTAGAAGTCAGTATTGCTTGTTATTTACAATTTTTACGAGTGGTATGAAAATATTGATTCAGTTTGTCGGTAAACATAATGTGGATGAGTAAAGTACGTGGCACAAACTGTGGGCATAACAAACAATAGCAGCAAGAAGTACTTATTAACAAGTGTGTTCTAAATGGATTCCATTAATGGAAAAATTCTAATTCAATGAAAGAAAAAACGTGACAAGGCAAACTGAACTTAAGTTTCAATTTGCCTATGATATGTCAGTTATCCTTAATTGGTAATTTAGGTTGAAATATTTATGACTATTTTCAATGCTAATAATAATAATTATAGGCTAAAAAAAATCTTGTTCAAACTGTTTCATGTTAAGATATCGTCTGAATCAATTTATCGCATTTGTAGCATGTCTTTCGTTTTTATCTTTTTTTTATTTATTCAATCAGGGAATTATTTTTGTGAAAATACTTTTGCCTAACCAAAAATCCTACACTGAAAAAAAAAAACAAATGGAAATTATACAAAATCAATAAAAATCCAACCAATAGATAATGAAATTTATAGGACATTTTAAAAAAGACCGTGAGCTAGCGCACATGGGTGTGGCGTCATCGAAAAATGTCTGGCATTTTGAGGTCTGAAAAAGGTAAGTTAGTTAATGAATATAAGGGTAGTTCTAAGGGCCGACCCGTGGTCGAAGATTTGGAAAATTAATTTCCTTTTGCATAAAATAATTATTTTTTCACTCATCTTAAAGTGTCTGGCAATTGATGCAAAAATAGACATTAATAAGTACCTAACAATATTCAAATGCCAGACGGTTTTAAATAGCCGAAAGGGTGGTTCATAGGGGTGAACTTTTCAATGTTCGGAGTCGAGTATCTCTGCGGAACATTTTTCAGTGTTCTTAATGTACAAAAAAAGAAGGCCATTGTGTTTGCGGTATTATACAAAGGTTATTCATTTTTCAATGCCAAACAAATTGGCCGGCTTGAAAATTTATGAGTACCTAAATAAAAAAGGCGTGAAAAAATTAATAAAAATTTCAATACTTAATTTATTTTTTGGCATTTTGCATTTCAATTAGAAATGGCGTATAAACACAACATATAAATGCCAGACAAGTTGAGCAGTTCGAAAATGTATAAATGAATTAAAAAGTTACAAAAAAATTTACGAAAATTTGGTTTTCTTTTTTTTTTCTAATGTAAACGATTTATTTTTGTCTGGCATTTTGCATTTCTATTGAAAATACATATTTATACTTCAGGTTAAAACGCCAGACAAGTTGGGTTGTTTGAAAATTAAAAAAAAAATAAAATTAATTTAAATAGTTGCAAACAAAAAATTAATGAAAACTTCAGTGTCTTTTTTTTGTCTGGCAATTCGTTTTTTTAATAAAAAATACATTTACAAACTTTTGAAGTAAGCATTTTTATTCATTTAAAATTCATGTTTTGAATAATATTTTCCTGCAATTTTATTTCTTAATTCGAATATGATTTAAAATTTGAATTTTTTAAATTTACAAAGGTTTTTCCTATTTTCCAGCTTTTTTGGTAAGTCGCTTCCATTGACAGCATCAGATTCAGTAGGAAATTTTACGTCGGAAATAGTATCTTGAGTATGTTTCCCGAGTAATTACTTTATTTATTTATATATTTTCGAACAGCCCAACTTGTCCGACATTATTTGAGTTTGTAAGTGTTTTTTTTTTTTATTAAAAAACGAATTGCCAGACAAAAAAAGACACTGAAATATCTTGAGTATGTTTGCCGAGTAATTACAGCTTATAAGATAAAGGGGAAAAGTCGAAAAAAATGAGAAATTGTATTTTTTTACAACTTTGTTTATTTATTTATATATTTTTGAACAGCCCAACTTGTCTGACATAATTTGAGTTTGTAAGTGTATTTTTTTTTTATTAAAAAACTAATTGCCAGACAAAAAAAGACACTGAAGTGTTCATTAATTTTTTTACAACTATTTAATTTAATTGATTTTTTTTTAATTTTCGAACAACCCAACTTGTCTGGCGTTTTAACCTGAAGTATAAAAAATATGTATTTTGAATAGTAATGCAAAATGCCAGACAAAAATAAATCGTTTAAATTACAAAAACCAAGTTTTCATTTTTTTTTGTAACTTTTCAATTTATTTATACATTTTCGAACATCTCAACTTGTCTGGCATTTGTATATTGTGTTTATTTCTAATTGAAATTCAAAATGCCAGACTAAAATAAATCATTTAAAATATTTTTTACGAATTTTCTTTTGTCTGGCACAATTTTTCCATTTTCCAATTTGTCTGGCAAATTTTTTGTGACAAGAAATATGGGTATTAATTTTAAGTACCCGAGATGCCAGACAAATAGTGATCACTGAAAAATGTTAAAAATTTTCACATAATTTTCTACAGAGAAACTCGACTCCGAAACATTGGAAAACGCCTGGCAAATTATTATTTTATAACAAAAATTTTCATTGTTTCGTTTGCCAGACAAAAAGTAAACGATGATTTTTTTTTCTTCTTGCAAGTTCACTCTTATGAACCACCCTTTCGGCTATTTACCTAAAACCGTCTGCCATTTGATAATTGTCAGGTACTTATTAATGTCTATTTTTTCATCAACTGCCAGACACTTAACATGGGTCAGTCCTTAAAACCACCCATATTTTCATTAACTAACTTACCTTTTTCAGACCTCAAAATGCCAGACATTTTTCGATGACGTCACACCCATGTGGGCTAGCTTACAGTCTATAAATATTAACCAAAATTTTCAAATAATGGGAGAAAAATTTTAATTCCGCATTTTAATAAACAATCACACTTTTATAGTCCGAGAGACCGCGGTACATTTTAGTGACCAATAGTACCAAGGCCCATTGTTCATCCATATGTAAGGTCTTTTATAGTACATAAACGAAACAACCTTCAGCTGCCGCTCTTAGGGTGGAGGTGGAAGTAATAGGGCCAACCCGCGTTGAAAAATTTCAAAAAAAATTAATAAGTAGTACCAAAGCTGAAATATTTGTATAAATTGTTCATAACAATAAATGATAAAAAATCACGTTCAAGTGAAAAAAACCCCGACGTGTGCTCACCTGAAGCTAAACAAAAGTTTAACAACCTGTATCTTGAAAACGAAGCATCTGCGGACCAATATTTATATGAACTTTTTGTCTTAAAGTCACTCAAATAATCATTTGTGAATTTATTGTACATACTTAATTAGCACCCTGTACAATGATGTGCTTTTTGTATTTGTCTGCTTTTCTCAGTGAGAGATTTTTGGTCAGACAAAACTATTTTCACAAAAATGACCCTTGACTGATCCTTTTGCAGCAAGGGTACATTTCATAAATTTTTTTCTAAGGTGGCAGAATACCCGATAAATAAAGAAAAAAAAACTGTTTCATGTTTTCATATTTTTAGTCTAACTAGTCATTGTCCAACGCGCCTAAAGTATAGAATAACCGTTTCTACTGAATTTACGATGGTCCCTTGCTAGTGCATTTTGAATACTTCTGCGGCAATAACTTTATAAATAGAGGATCATAAAATCCGTTCCCGTTGTCCAGCGATTAATTGACACATAAAATTTATCCGAACGCTAATATATTCTAGTATGTTATTAGGACGACTGCTGATGCGTTTATTTAGACGGAAATGTTATTTTTTTGCAACCAGACGATGCAAACATCGTCAAAAAGCTACACAAGGGCGGAGTGTTGAGAAAATCTGTCACTGAGACAACACGTGTATGTATACAGGGGGTGTAACTTTGGCGGGGCCATAATTTTAGGGGTTACACGTTCCCCTGAATACTAGCCATAAAATTTTTAATTTTTTAATGAAATAAATAATTTAATAAAAAGTATTTGACCATCTTTTTAATGCGCCGTTTTTAGTTTTTGAATCTCAGTGTCAATAATCTCCGATATTGACCTAGTTTAAATGCACTATACTACGATCCCTTTACAAACGTTGCAAAGAAAGAAACTGCTCGCGGCCACAGCGTGCTCATAAAAGTACCCAGGTACGAATTTAGGAAACATGTACTATTAGAAAGTTCTTAATATGTTCGGTATGTTTTTACCTTTTTTTTTCGTTATTCAATAACCTGATACAACAGCAAAAAAATTTCACCGCGAATGATACGCACGAAATCAAACCCCTGATACGTTTATCTATAGTACGGTTCTGTATAAAAGCGCGTTTTTGATGGAGATTACGCCGTTCGATTAGTTTAGTTCATCAATAGTTTCGTAGCCACGTGCCTCATTGTTTACACAGGAATGCAAGTTGTCTTTACCACTCGAGTTATATGACATAAAAACAAAGTAGTAGATGGGCAAAAAACAAATGGTCAACAATGTATTCTTCAGTTTATCGGACTATGAGAAGGCATTTGCCATACGGTAGGTAATTGCGCGACTTTCTGTGTTAGTTTTGTAAAAAATGGTGCAGCTGCAAGGGGACGAAATCAGACAGATTACCCAACCAATAAATACCGAATAAAAACATGGATCTTAATAAGGTAAAACTCATTATGATGCGACGTTTTGAGGCATGTTGCAATGGAGGAAATTTCGAGCAAATACTATAAAAATCACGTGAGTGAACAGATTATTTAGTTATTTTCATTTATTTCATTTATCTTTATTATTACTGTTCGAATTTTTTTGGATGACTTGTATTGTAGAATATTTAAAATACATAAATAAAATTTTGTTTGCGGGATAATAGCCTGCTCCTATAATTTCCTGCCTTTCTGTTAAATTATATCAGATTTGACAACAATGCATGCTGTAGCTCCCAAGTGTGTATGCGCTTGTGGTTAATATGCGCGGTTCGTTGGAGTCACACTAGCCTGTCGTCCAGCGGCAAAGTATGAATATTATGGAAAAAAATCAGTTTCCATGACGGAAATTGAGAAAACCAACTTGATGTGATGTGTTTCTAAAGATCAAAGCGATGGAACTTCTCAAAATAATATCAAAGTCCCCATAAATGTGTGAGTAAGTGTCTAGTTTGCAATAAACAGAGTACTGAAGTGGAAAGTCCTAAGCATGTTTTTTTTTAAACAAATACATGTACAGGCTGTTTACAATCTTGGACGGAACATTTGAAGAGCAGATAAATCGAGGTTGAACATTCAAATATGAAGCAACATTTTTGAAACCACCGACTCCACCGATAGCACCGACTCTGTTTATGAGTGTTGGTGCGTACCTATTTGGAAATCGCTGTATGTACATAAAGATCTGCAACTAACTCGCAGTACCATCAGCATTTCCATACGTTATCACCATGTCCATTAATTTATTTACTGTACTGATGGGCTATTTTAGTATGTTTATTCGCACTTATTAATATGTGTTCACAGATAGAGCATCTGTGAACATATATTACACACAAAAATAAAACATAGTTAAAAGAATGTAGTAAAATATATGCCTGCATATTCACAATAAAATACTCACGTTTCCATGATAAATTAAATGAGCAATTTTTGTGTCACGCTGTTTATGGTTACAACTAGTCACTTCTTTTTATGCACCATTTAATTCAGGGACAATTCCAGAGGTTCTCAATGAGTTGTAACAATTTTGATTATTAATTTTATGCACTGTTTTGGCAGTTTGATGATTGAAAATGCATATTATTAACGTATTCTAACAAACATTAAAAAATCTCATCAAGTTTGTCTCCAAATTTACACTTTTTATCCTTTATACGATGAAATGACAATCAAGAACCAGAATTATTCAGGGGTGGTAAAACTAAGAAGACTTGATACAGTTTTACCCCATTATTCTTCGTGAAAAAATTTTTTAGTTATTTAAGATCAGAACTGAACTTTTTACACTGAACATCCTGTAAGAATATTTAAATCATTTGAAATCTAAAATAGGCAATGTTAAGGAAAACTTTTTGCCTAAACAGTTCAAATTTTAAAATTACAAGTTGAAGGTCCAAATAAATGAAACAATGTCAGAAAAATAGGGTCCGCCAGATTTAGACGCCTCTAAAAATAGCATGATACAGAATCCACAGGAAGTAACAAATATATTTAAAGATTTCTCTGTTACATTTCGAAAGACTTGAAAAAAAATCAACAAACAGTGGAATGTTTACAAACAAATTTTAATAAAATGCATTCTTTTTCTTTTACTCCTGTTATGAATTCAAATTTACTCGTCGAAAATATAAAACCTTAGCATTCTTCCAATCATGACGTACCTGTAATAACCCCCATATGCTGTGAATTTCTTTTTTAAGGTTGGACTAATTGTTTGAATTCAGCTATCGTCAAACTATTAGATAAAAAAGTCTATATAAGTTTGACAGATAATTAATTATAAGCCGATATCTGCCCCCTTTAAAATTATGCAGTTAAAAAGATTCCACAAAAAAAATTGAACATGTCTTGTTTATAATTTAACTAACCTAAATTTAACTTCTTTCTAATAAAAATCCATAATACTGAATAGCAAATTTAATTATTGAACAAAAGACTTTTGTCTGCGTTCTTTCTTACTTATCATAAGCTTTCGACCGTGTTGAAAATGATATTATAAAAAAAATTGAGTTTTATGGCTTCGGTCGTATTTACCTACGTAATCAAAAATTGTTATTAGTAGTATTAATGTACCTTGAAAATAGAAAAAATTACAAAAATCTACTTTTCATCGGAATATATAACTTGTGGAGTACCTCAAGGCTTTACACTTGGCCCCTTATTGTTCCTGATGTATATAAATGATAATGTTCAAAATTTTCAACTAGGAGGAAATAGTTAAAAGATACTCTGTATTAGATCAATTTGCAGCAATTACATTAGCTTTAAACTCGGAAAAGACAACTTTCAGCCAGTATTTCAGCCAGGCAAAATTCTTAGAATTCTAATAGATTAAGCGCTCGACTGGAAAGAAAAACATATACAGGGAGGTCACATGAAAACGAAACAGAGCCTTTTCAGGAACTGCGTCAAGATTGTAGAAAAACGCTCAGACCCGTCGATTTTAGATTAAAGGGGGACATTCTTTGCTGGTATTTTTGACTCCGCCACTTTCACCCCCAAGCAAGGGTAAGCATCACCTCAAAATATTTAAATGGCATTGAGGGTTGAATAATATTTCTTTTGAAAGCTCTTACAATTCTCTTTACAACAAACTTTAAATTTTATAATTCCGCCCAATACTTTGAAAAAAATTTAAATTTTTAAATTTAAATTATGTTTAGTTGCTTACTTACTACTTACTTGATTAAATGTTCAAACTGATGACCGCCCGCTTCCATACAAGAATAAAGATTTTGTTCGAAACGTTCGCGCACATTCCGAAGCATTTTTGGAGTG
Organism: Anoplophora glabripennis; assembly: GCF_000390285.2. Lineage (NCBI taxonomy): Eukaryota > Metazoa > Arthropoda > Insecta > Coleoptera > Cerambycidae > Anoplophora > Anoplophora glabripennis. The sequence continues at coordinate 400,417 of NW_019416382.1, read as the reverse complement.
AGTTGACGACATTCGTCGACGATTCTTTGACGCAAATCTTCCAGCGACGCTGGCTATGTTTTATAGATTTTACTTTTTAGGTATCCCCACAAAAAGAAATTAAGGGGCAAGGGGCCAGTGATCGTGGAGGCCACTCAATGCCGCCTCTTCTCCCAATCCAATTCCGTAGAAAACGTTGGTCCAAATACTGACGGACAATTAACGCGTAATGCGGAGAAAAAGATAATCTGGTAGACATATTTTAAAGTGACAAAAATGCTCTTACAAGTCTATTTATCTACCACTTACCATTTCTACTTTTACAAGTATTTAAGCGTGAATTAAAACTTTCCTATAATGTACACGATTACAATACAAGATACACACACAACCTTAGTCATTTTTCCTACTGTTTCTTCAACAACATATCCGTTCTTTTTCTTCTGTTAGTTGATAATTGAATTACATATTTTATTTTTAAATAGTGATTTTTTTTCCTTACATGCTAATATAAGCATTTTGCTCATACCTAGATTTTTAAAGATTTACGTCAAAAGAAGATTTGGTGGCTGGCATACAAATTCACCCAAAAAGTCGGTCTGTCTGAGGGCAATTATTTCTCTACAGATTTTAAGTGATATATTAACATATTAAAAAATATATTCATACATGTAGGTTGGCTAGCGAATGTCGAGTAAATTTTCATATTGCAGATACCAGCACTTCTAAACAGATAATTTGTGGTGACACCAAGTCGTATAACAATCGTAAAGTCGCATCCATTGCAATCGGCATCAAAGTAATTTTACGCTTGAGTGGGAGCTATTTTCTCAGAAATGAGATGTCAGGGTGCCAAAAATAATTGAAAACGGTTGTAAATGCAATACATCTATAATAAATTATGGCAAAAAAAAATACGGAACTATCATCTCATGCCAACAAGATGTAATTTACTTTATTTTATGAATGAAAGAGTTTCTAACATTAAAGAAAACTTTTTTCCCCGCATAATGAAACATACAGACTGGAAAGTATAACTGGAACAAATTCTGTAACTTAATAAAGGTTTGTCGCAAAATTCCTGGAACGCGTCAATTTTTATTTTCAGTTATACTACAAAGAGGTTTGTAAATTTTTTTAATTATGTGGGGAGTTGCTCCAACCCCCAACTTTTTTCGGATATGGGGACAGAAGGTGAACACAGGCTGAAGTCACTCGTTTGTTTGCTGAAGTTCATCCAGATATGCCAATTAATCGAAGTACGATTAGCAAAATCGGAACTCGATATCGGGAGTTGGACCACGTGAAGAATGCTCCTCGACACAAGCCTTTAAAAATCGGAGAAGAAACTCGGTTGAACATGTTGTGCACGAGCTTAACGAAGATGAATTGATCGTAGACTCGAGTTTTTCGAACGAATCATGGCTTCTATAGACGGTGGGCAAATTGCTTTCGTATGGGTCCTGTTTTCTGATGGAGCTACGTTCACCTTACTTGGGCACGTCAATCGGCACAACTGCCGTTATTGGGCTGACGAAGATCTCCACTGGATGCGTGAATGCCATACACAAAGGCCTCAAAAAACAAACGTCTGGGCTGGAATTATTGGGGATCGCAACTGGACAAATATACCTAACTATGCTCCAAGATGAACTGGTTCCTGCCTTAGCGGTTTTATTCCCCAATAATTTGGATCCCGATTAATAAATCCAACCAATGGATATTGTTTCAAAAAGACGGGTCGCCACCACATTTTGCTCACAATGTACAGATCTATCTCAACGAAGTGTTTCCGAATAGTTGGATTGAAAGAAGGGTCCTAATTGCGTGGCCAGCAAGATCACCCGATCTTACCCCATTAGATTTTTTGTGGAAATATCTAAAACGCAATGTTTATGCTATTAAATCTAACGACATCGCCGAGCTTCAACAAAAAATCAGGGATGAAATTAGGCAAGTAACGCCGGAAGTATTATGAATGCTTTTTATTATCGATTAGTTTCAGTAAACATTTCCTTATTTTCTTTTTTCCGACAAATTTTTTTTAAAAAGTAAAAAAATATATGTAATTGTATTTGGCAATTGAAAAAGCTTTAAAATAAAAAATTTATCAACCTACCCTTCCATTTAAAAAAAAGTTGGGGGTTGCGGCAACCCTCCACATAATTAAAAAAATAAACAAACCGCTTTGTAATACGCCCTATTGAAAATAAAAATTGACGTGTTTCAGGAATTTTGTGACAAATCTTTATTTATTATGTTACAAAATTTGTTCCAGTTAAACTTACCACTCTGTATAAATAAGTCTCAAGCGAAATCGTCGATAAATTTCAAGGTACTGGCCCTAATTTGCGCATTCTTTACATTTTTATCACTACTCAGCTTATCAAATGGGATTAAACATTATTTCCAAGTTCATTATGCGCTTTTTGTAATTTAAATAAATACATAGGTTTTATTTGCAATAAAACAAAAAGGAGACAGAGCTATGACGGCTACAGTTTATTAGGTATGTTCAAAAGTAGGCTAATTTTAAAAATATAAACGAATTTTCTCTAGACAACTTAAAAATGATGTATATTTGTTTAAATAGTTTACATTATTAACTTTACACGAACACGAAATTTAATTTTGATGATATTTTAATTATTTTTCCTAGAATAGTTTAAGTAAACTTATACGTTACATAATACAAATGAGTCAAAATACACAATTTTTTATTCATAGGGTTCGATACATTTCAAACGGTTTATTTTTTAACGTACATAATTAACATTTTCGTTTTATGGACACACGAATAACACGTAATAATAGTACAAGATTAAGGCTAATAACTAGATCTCATATATAAAGATATGAAATTTAATACATTTCATTAATATTAAACAAGGATATCTTTATTATTTAACCCGTGTCGAACATACCGTTTCAGGTACTTACTTTTTCGGATAATCTCACCTATGTTGAAAGTTTGCAATCCTTTGTAACACCGCAGACTACAATAAGTTTTATACTTTATACAGCCGAATCTGTATATTTATCGTGTTTACTAGTTTTGATACTTTCTCTTATTCTATACATCGAAAGGATATTTCTCCAAACGCTTTATAGACATTTTTAATTAAGATCCCTTTCCCATAGTCTGTCAAGGATTGCAAAATATTCTCTAACAAGTATTACTATACGATTATATTTCAGTAGTTGCAGCAAATGATAATGCATGTTAAGTAAGCAAAATATGAGAGTTAGCTGTTTTAAAACGTGTGAAAATATTAAATTATCACATTTTAGTGACGTAGTAGGAAGCCTGATGAACTATAATGACGCCTAACCAGATGTTAAGCATCTTGTTAACCTTAACATTAAGATTTTGTTCGCTATTTTTAGAAAAACAGCTTTAACATGATAATTATTGTTTCACACTTGACAAAAATCAAATAGACATATTAAAAAAACGGCGGTGGTAAAACCGCAATGATATCTCTGAATTCCATTTTAGAAGGCAGGCTTTTGTCAGTGGGCAAGGCAATTGTCCAATTATCAGCGCCTGCCCCATAAAATGATTACTCCAATTTTACCGTAATAAGCGTAAGTGCTGACTGTCAGTAGATTAGAATTATAGTGCCCACATATTCTATGACTTCACCGAGGTCAAACCGTTAATACACATTATTAATTTGACTCATCGTTTTGAAGAAACCGAGGTGGGGTTCGTTTTATCTCGAGAAAAAGGGACAACTATTACTGGTTAAATCCAGAAAACAGAATCATTGTAACCATCATCCAATGGTAACTGCTTAGAATGCAATATTATTTATTATGTACATACTTCAAATGATCAAACGGTTACTTTATCTTTTTTCATCGATCAGCATGTCGGTGTATTTCCCAACGTCTGTTGTCATATTCCCCCATGTTTGAATAATACAATTTGACCGATTAATGACTGACTGTTTGTGGTAAAGTTGATAACAAATGTTTCCTTTATAAATGAATATTTAAAACACAATTATTACTTTCTTCCTATTTTTACTAGTAATCGAGTTAAAATCACGTTACCAAACTCATTGACATATTACCTCAGTTTACTCAGTTATGCATAGCATATAGGCTATAGTTACTTTTAAATTAAGGTATTGTATCATATCTATTGTCATATTACTTCCACATTTGAATGATATAATTTGATTAGTCCAATTCACTCATAAATCAATCATTGGCCCAATATGTGTCGTAACAATCCATGATAATATTGCACCAACATAGTTTTTTTCATTATATTCACAAGTCATAAAATTGTATCCAATTAAAAATAAGTTGTCGCATTCGTTGCCATTTTGTACTAGATTCTCTATAAGTAGATATACATCGAGTTTTGGATATTAAAATCAAATCGAATAGTTACTTTAATTTGAATTAATGTGGTTTTTCACCAATGAAAATTATATTTCACCATATTTACCAATATCTCCTGCCATATTACCCCTATGCTTGAATACAACAGTTTGATAATAAACGTTTCTCGTTAATTATATTAAAGATTGATACATGTTTCAATTTCTATTAAATAAGCCCTCGAATAAGCCATATTGCACCAGTTTCCTCTATGATGATATTAAAATCAAATCAAATTGTTACTTTTATTTTAAAAAATGTGGTTGTTCAATGAAATTTGTATATCGTCATATTTCTCAATGTCTATTGCCATATTACCCTTATATTGAAATGACACAATTTAATAGCATATGTCATATTACCCTAGTTTATTATATTATCAAAATCAACTGAAATGGTTGTTTAATTTTTGATTTTATAAGAATTGCACGTTGTCATATTCCCTGACGTCTATTGCCATATTACCTCCATATTTGAATAATACAATTTGATTGAATACCTAAATGTTTGTTGCCAATTCTGTTTGTAGAGATTAATAAGCATGCTCTCTTTATGTTCAAAAATCTGCAGCAACAGTTTTCCTTCTACATTCCAGTCTTAAAATTATAATCGAATTGAAAAATGTTGCCATCCATCCTCGGTCTACTTTATATGTAAACTTAAAATCAAATTAAACTCTATTTGTTCAGCAATGAAAATTACAGGTATTCGCAACCTCCATCGCCATATTACCCCTATATTTGAATGACACGATGAGAGAATAAATGCTTGTTAATTATGAAAATTTAATAACCAACGATAATAGCACACAACTGAAGTTTTCACTTTCGTTTTCATATTACCCTAGTTTATTCTATAGCTATACAAATTAAATAGTTATTTTATTTTTGAATCGTGATTGTTCATAGATGAGAATTACATGTTGTCTCCATATTCACCAATGTTGCCATGTTAAATGATACAGTAATATCTAAATGTTTCTAATCAGTTATATGAGTAAATATTTATAAGACATGTTTTCTAACAAAACCCTAATAGTCTAAGACGGGGTGGGTCTACGATAATAGTATACAATCTAACCATAATGTTCTCTCCTATAGGTAAGTACTCGCAATTCTAAAATTATAAACAAATGAAAACATTAAATTCGTTGCCATATTACCCCAGTTTATTACACACATTAATATGCGCATCAAAATCAACCAACCTTTTAATTTCGGATGATAACAGCACGTTGCCATATTCCCCAACGTATATTACCATATTACCCCCATATTTGAATGATACAGCTTGATTGGTTTAATATTTAAATTTTGTTTATTAATTCTGTTAATAAAAATATGATTATCGAGGGGAGTATGTATCTAGCAGGTGTCTGAGTTTTCAAAAACGAATTTTTGGAGTCTGGAACTTCACCGGAGGAAACGCGAAGTCTCGCTAACTGTTGCTCGCCCAGGAACGTGACCCGAATGGCCCCGCAGCAACCGGTGGTGGCGGCGCCGACGGCGTCGATCCAATCCGGGGATCAACAGTTTGCCGCGGTGCGACACGCGATGCCCCGTTCGACGTCGGAATAAATTTTTTTTACCACTACTTTCGGTGGCGTGTGAGGTAAATGGGGTATTGTCAGGGTAATCCATCAAATAACAGACCCCGATACATGCAGATGGGGTCTCCACTTTTACATAGCAGCATTGTTACCATTCTGTTTTTGGTGAATAGAAAATGTAGGTCAATTAAAATAGAAAAAGTAAAATTATACCTCCCTGGTTTATACCTGGACAAAATTTCAAGCAATAATAAATTTTACCTGGTAGGAACTATTTCAAAAGAATATACAGGGTGTTTCTGAAACAAATGAGTTCCTTGAAACCGGTGATACGAACCGGTGATACGAACCGGGGGCACGAAAATAAGCAAATGATCTAAAACATTGCGTTTTAAATTGACTAAAAAATTTTCATATCAATAGTGAATATTGTGAAAATTTAGTAGGCCGTAAAAAGCACTTTGCTTGTAAAATCCGGATCTTGAGCTATTTGATGTCGAAACCATTGGAAAAATTCCACACGGGGCTGGAAATCATTGTTATTTAATGCCTGAACCCTTTGTACATGATATGGGTGTAATAATTGTTCCTGTAGTGTACTATACAGTACAGTTGGTTTTATAAGCTGGTAGTAACACTGCAACACACAACGCACGTGCACAAGATGCACAGAGTCGGCTTACATTTATGGTTAATTTTCTTAATTAATTTTCTCGAAAACAGAAGCATTTAGACAATCAATTGCTTAATAAAAGTTGCTCATTTTCGTGCTCTCTATTACCCTTTTCAAGGAACGAACTTTTTTCAGAAACACCCTGTATAAGCAAAAAATATTTGGCGTGCTCCTACATTTACTTGTCAAACTACAATTTATATTTGCTGATCGTTTAAGTTGCCTAAAAATAAAAGCTGTAGAAACTGCCAATAATCCTACATTCATGTATATTGATAGAAAAAGATATTTTCTAATTTTAATTTGGTTCTTGAATTCACATTAAACAAGTTAAATTAATAATGAAATTAGTTTTCAATACTTGTAGTTGTTGTATATGGTATTTTAATTTCTGATAAAAACTATTACCGGAGTTTCATTGAAATATCAATGATTTTCGCGAATAGACTGTTTTACTTACAGTCGGACCACCCCAGTAACTGATTTTAACCATTTTTCTACACGGATCTTGTAAAAGCGCGTGAAAAACATAAGTACTCCATTTACTTTATAATTGAAATCTATGGCCAATTGTGATAATTTTTTACTATCAGGATTTTTTTGTGGAAAATAATTTCAACGGATTGTTTTTTACTCATAATTACTTCAAACCAAATATGCCAATTTATTTACCAGTGTGCCAATCAACTTGACATTGTCATCTCAATACATATATGATCAATTTTAGTTTCTATTTTGGATTGTTTATCATTAACTATTTACTAATGTGAGGTTAGAATTCTTTTGCGTACCTTCATTTCTGGTATTGAAGAACATTATTTGACTTCATTTGATAAGATTTTACAGAAAATTTGTTTAAATAGAGTAAAAAAAACGAAAGAAATGATACTCGTACATTTATTTTTGAATCGAATACATATTTTAAATTTATACAAATATGTATTAAGCGTAAATAATTTGAACTAAAATATACAGGGTGTCCCAGAATATGTGGGCAATATCTTGGATTTATACAGGGGACGTTAAAATAAAATGACAAATACCTATAAAAATGTTCCCTAGAGGGTCTCCCCCCAACGAAAAAAAAGCCCCCAAAAGAACCCCCCGCGAAACCAATATTTTTAATAACTATTAAAATACTTTGTGTAACTGAATTATTTTTTAATACGATGGACAACAGATAAGACTCCTTAAAAATTGACCCATGAAAACAATTTAACTTATTTGGTTTGCCAGGGACGGACTAGCTTTAGCACAATAATGTCAATTTACGATAAAGGCACAAAAATAATATTTTTAGATAGCTTGAACCTTAAATTAAAAAAATGTACTTTTGGTTGGTATCGATAAAATGAACTGTTTTAGAGAAAAAACTATTTTTGTTTAATATGATTTTTATTAAATACATTCGTAAAGAGAAATAAACCGATGAAATTTTCATTGTTTCTGTATCTATCTAAAAAAATTTAACTTTTATTTACAGTTGTTTTTTCCTAAAAATAATTAAAATTAAACTTGTCATGTTATTTTAACGTCCCCCGTATAAATACGAGAGATTGTCCCCATACTCTGGGACACCCTGTATATATTTTTAGAAAATTACTCGTTCTTCGAATGAATTGATTTTTTTATAAATTATAATTAGGAAACAAATTTCCAAAAAAAGTCAGCGTAGAAATTCTGGAATTTTCGATGACAGTGCCTTCCAATATCTTCGTTACTGGTTGACATCTTAGTAATTATATTTATTATTCAGCTAATTTTTGCCTTTTATTAGTTGATAATTTGCAAAAGTTATCATCTATTACAAAAAAAAAGTGATATTTTTTTATTTCAACACCCTTTCTTAGTAAATAGTTACTTTATATCTCTAACAAGACTTGTTGGCCTAAAATTATCCAGAGAACATTACTTTGATGTTGTAAGATGAACTTAAAGACACCCTGTACATCATTATCATCTTGGGTTAGAATCCGTCACAATCTTATCTTAAAAAAAACGTTAATGGCTCTCTGACAATTGCACAAACGAAATTGTCGCAGTTAACCACTTTCCATACATAAAACTGCAATTACTGCAGTATTTCGCGGTGTTTCAAGACATGACTCACTTTGCGTAAGATTATCAGTATTTACTAATCGTTTTAATTTTATGAATCTGGATAAGATTATCTCGAGCAAACATCTACAAGCCAAACAAAGTTATTACACCTTTAGCATATATACTAATGGTATAAACACAAAATTTGTATTTTGATTGTAGGTATATCGAGCAATATTATGCACGCACCTTTACAAAACCGGGACAGTGTGCACGCACCTTCAGCGCAACTAAAACTCAAGTGGATTGAAAAACGCTAAATCAAAATCAATTTATCTAAATCTGCAGTTTAATTGAAATCTCCTCATATACCAGTAATAGCTACAATTATAAAGAAAAAATGTCAAGAAACTCTCACCGACGAGATTTAAAATCGTTTAAGGTATTAGCATTTTATCAAATTGTCTGTTGAAGATCGGTCGACAGGGATAATAACGTTCCTCAAAAAAAAAGCTAGTCGACTTAACACAATCATTTATCAAGCTATGATTAGGTAAACCAGCCAACTACGACGGAAGCTGTCAGCGAAATAATCATAGCAGACATAATTGTCGTTCAAAAATCGCTCGGACCATCACCAACCATTAAATCATATTCTGGGAACATAAATTTTATATAACACCGAACTTTTTATGATGAATAGAATATTACATATTCAAAGAGAAATTTTAAAAATATTAAGTGCTAAATAATTCCCAAGCTGCACTATTTATTTCTTGGTACTAGTTATTTTCGACAAATTTTAAGGATAAATAACAATTATGCAGTTCTTTGCAAGCGTTTAGTAACAAATCCTTGCAAAATGAGACATATAATTGTTGCTAAACAGTTATCAAATAATAATAAGCCAGCGTAATAACCCGTGAAGCAATAAAAAGTAAAATGATTTAACTTATTATCTCATTGCTGGATTTAATGGGAGATATTTATAGTAATTCACATACCTGAATTGCCTTTGTACTATCGCGAGGTAAATACGCGAAATTCTTGCCAAATGAATCCGTACTGTTATTAAGCGTTGCAAAATTCTATTTTAATTAGTTACTCACGAAATTCTTAAAAATTTGAGTCATATAAATGTACCTGTACAATATAAACGATACCACATTTTATAAGCTTATTAGAAGTTATTATAAAGGTAATCAATGTTTTTTTCTTCTCCTTTGAAATTAACGTTTGTTTCTATTACTACATATTAACAAATTAATGTGCTTTTTTTGTTTATCAATCCTGTTCATAAATAGTTTCCAGTTGCTTTCAACAACGCATTTTGAGTTTAGTCATAAAAATAGGTCTTAAGCCGATGCCGCAATATTCTCCAAATACCAAGAAATGAATACCTATGAATTAACAATACCTAATACAGTACCAGATATTTTTTTATTTTGTATTTACACATCATCTAAATATAGAGAATAATAGTACTAAATTAGATACGGATGACAACATGTAGCTATGCAAGTATCTAAGAGAACATGTGGAAATATAACAGTTAGATAGTAGTGTATTTTTCTTTGCTTTTGGTTGTGTACCAAACAAAACTAAAAAATTAAAAGCAGAAATATTTTTGCAAGATATGTTCCGATATTGTCTGAAGCTATTAATTTTTTATAAACATATATTCCGTTTGTAACACATATCAGGTCAGGATCTGCATTTGAAATTTTTAAATTAGATAATATACCAATGCATTAAGAAAAAAACAATGGGTGTGGAATAAAATTTAAATTGTTTTCCAATGTTAAACGTGTTAAACTTGCGTGACATTAGGTAACAATATTGATTATCGAATATTGCGGGTGATATTGCAATCATACCCCCAAAGACAAAGACGATTTTATACTCTCTTTTAACATTACCCATTACCACTTAAGCCGCCTCTGGATGCTGCTGTCACTTGCCAATCATTCGTCGAACATACATTTGTTAAAAATACACTAAAAATCTAAAATACGTTCAATGAAGGTGTACATTTTTAAATTGTCTGCATGCCAAGTCCTTATGTACACTTATTTTTTATTGTTAATACAGCTTTAGCGAATGTTTGAGAAGACTACTTTCGAATGTCAATATGCAGCATTCACATGATACGACATTTGTTTATGTCTGACCTCGCGTTTGATAAATATTTGGCAAGTGACAGCATCAACGGGAGCCGAGTGATGGATGTCATTTTTTTACGACTGTGCCTGTAGAAAGATTTGAGTATCTTCAGAAGGCTTCTGGAAGCGCTTCCACAAGGACAGCACCTTATATGTTCCATCATTAAATGTGTATACATATTTTAAGCAGCGTGTACAATTTAATGTGTACAACAGTATTTTTTAATTTTCTCGGAAAAAATTGGAAAAAGTTTCAAATTTAAATAAGCCTGATTTTTTAATAAAATGCGTGTTGAACTTACGTCACTATAACAGCATGCATTATATAGATCAAATATGAAGTGTTGCCACTGTTTCACAGACCTCTTAAACTGTATCTTATGAATAAATACTTATGGACTTCTCCTACCCTTGTCAATCCTATCTTCATCAATAAATGATTTCTATGTACCTACCTAAATATTGAGCTTTTACTGAGGGATGGACACCTTACAAAATGTGTAGGTACACCAAAACTATATTTGTACAACTTTTGCCATATTTATTTTAAATTTCTCACAATATTTTTGGTTTGTATGGATTGTACAATTTCATCATTCATGTATATTGATACATTTCATTTGGATAGACCGTAGGAAACCACCGTCCGTGAAAATAACAAATCAACTGGGCGCAGTTTAATAATGCAAATATGAATATGTCTACACAAAATGTCGCAGCGCAGTAGTATTACTACTAAAAGCTAAATACTAAATACTACGTGTTGTTCTAAATTTTGTGAAATATCGAAGTCTGTCATTTAACAGTGTAGTGACTAAGAAACAATAATCAATAGTGTACCTACATTTTCTTCTTTTTTCAACATTAATTTAGAATAAATTAAATCACTAACACAAAGCAATTGGAAGAAATGAAAATGTAGGAGTAGTTACATTTAAATTTAATGTTAAATATAAAAAAAATTATGGATTTTGATAAAAACTGATACAAGGTGAAATTGTGTATGGAATAGAATAATACGGTACTATTAAACTTTAGACAAATAATAATTAACATATGTTTTTAAAATTTGTACAGAAAAAACGTAGCAGAGTAGGATTCGTGTAAGTTATAGTAAGTTTTGGAGTTTATATGACCTTCATTTACTTTTTTTTTACTCACGTCAATGGTACGCATTTCTATAAATTGTAACGCTCTATAAAGGGTGGTCCAGATTTAAATAGGCAAACTTCGGGAAACTACTAAACAACAAAAAATAACATTACTTTGCTCTATGAACATAGGCGCAGAAAGCCACCGTTTATAAGATACAGGGCATTGAAATTAACAAAAATAAAAAACTTTTTTTAAATATCTGGAAAACGGCTTTATCAAATTTATCCAAATTTGGTACACATTGTTTTTCAAATATTTCCCCTAGTTTTGTGTGCACATAGTCCAAATTCAAAGACCAGAGGCGGAGAAACAAGGATGTCGTTTACTTATTTAAAGTAAAACTTCTACGCCACTGAATTAATTAATACATTTTATAATAGTCTGAAACATTATGGATGAAAAAACATTATTTTATTTTTATCGAAAAGTGAATGGTTTACGAGTTATGAGACATATTATTCAAGTAAACAAAGCGTTGAAATCGGGAAAAATAAAACAAATTTGGGTGGTCCAGATTTTAATAGACAAACTTCGGGAAAGTTTTAAATAACAAAAATTAACATAACTTTGCTCTATGAACATAGACACAGAAAACTACCGTTTATGAGGCGTTGAAATTAACAAAAATAAACTAATTTTTTTAAATATCTGGAAAACCGTATCATAATATGTCTCATAACTCTTAAACCATTCACTTTTCGACAAAAATAAAAGAGTGTTTTTTCATCCGGAAAGTGTCAGACCGTTGTAAAATGTATTCATATTACCAATTAATTCAGTGGCATACAAGTTTTACTTTAAATAAGGAAACTATATCATTGTTTCTCCGCCACTGGTTTTTGGATTTGGACTGTGTGCATATAGAACTAGGAGAAATATTCGAAAAAAAAATGTGTACCAAATTTGGATAAATTTAATGGAGCGGTTTTCCAGATATTTAAAAAAATTGTTTTATTTTTGATAATTTCAGCGCCCTATATCTCATAAACGGTGGCTTTCTGCCCCTATGTTTATAGAGCAAATAATGTTAATTTTTGTTGTTTAGTATTTTCCCGAAGTTTGTCTATTAAAATCTGGACCACTCTGTATAGTCAAGGTTGGCAAATATCATGATATTTATATAAATATCAAATATCGGATATATATCAAGTCTTGATATTTATTTTTTTTTAATTAATTAGTTTACGTATAATATTATAGTAGCGAAATAAAATTAAGAAACTATTTAGGTAAATATTTTTATTCCAGATATCAAAAACAAGAACGAAAAAATAAATGTGAATTCTGAAACTAATAAAAAATATTTGCGTGAATATTAAGTATTACGAAAACTAACCAATTTACACCAAGTCAACATAAATTTCATAAATATTAAAACAAATACAAACAAACAGCACTTGCTCGAATTGACTAACTCCTGGAGAAATAATGAAATACAAATATTCATTCAATTTTACTTTGTTGAAAAATTCGAGGAATCACATAAATAAACACGTTCGTCAACGATTAGCATACGGTTTTGCTACTATCTGTTAACAGTTTTAGCAACTTTAAGCCAGTAGGAATTATTATTTAAATTTTTATAAATATCATGATATATATTAACGAATAAATATCGTGATAGATATCAATCATATATATATCGGATATACAGGGTGTATCTAAATAACACCGAAAAAATTCAAGGGGCTATTCTCCGATGAAAATTAATAGGGGTCTTTGGTATAAAATTTTTTGAAAAAACCCTCCCCTGAAAAGTTACGCCCCTCCTAAAATTACAAAAAAAAATTGTTTTTCTTTTTTATCTTCCACGTACATCAAGCTAAAGAAACCAAACTTGGTGAACATTATCTGTCAATAAAACTACACTTTTTGAATTTTTTTCAACCCTGAACTATTTTTGTAAGGGGTTGAAATAATCAACCCCTATGACATTTTTTCTTATAATTTTTTTTTCGATAAAATTTTTTCCTTTTAAAAAATATGTCTAAAAAACCCCATTCATTTACTAACTTTTTGATCTCTTCAAGTTTCTTCGAAAAGTTAAGGATTTATGACAAAAAAAAATAAATGTATTGTAATGTATTTTTAAAAAGATGAGCTGTTTAACGCGAGTGTATTTTGCCGAAAGATCTAGTGGCCTGTTCTTTACAATGGAATCCGTAGAAACAAATGTCAATGTCATTTATTGTCATATTAAATAACATTTTATTAAAAAACACTCAACCAAATAGTTGACCTATGATTCTACTAGGCTAAGAAGTTTGGAACTTAGACTAAAAGTGAACAAATGATGAATAATGTTATAACAGTAACAAAAAATAAAAATCTGTCGGATATTGACAATACAATCTACAAAAAATGTTGAAAATGATTGCCTTCAGCTTCAATACAAGCATCTACTCTTGTTCTCATAGAATTGCGTATGCGTTCAAATATTCCTGGTGAATTTTTTATCGTTTCACACCCTGCTACAATGCGGTTTCGCAAATCATTGATATCTTCAACTGGCCTTGAGTAGATCAAAGATTTCAGATATCCCCATATGCAAAAATCCAAAGGATTAAGGTCAGGGGAGCGGGCTGGCCAATTTACATATCCTCCTCGACCTATCCATCGATTGGCATACACCTCATCCAAGTGACGTCTTGCACGTATACTAAAGTGGGCTGGTGCACCGTCGTGCATAAACCATAAACGTTGCCTAATTTGAATGGGAACTTCTTCAAGAATAATAGGTAATTCTTCGAGAAGATGACAATATGAGTCACCATCTAATCGTCGTGGAAGAAAATAGGGACCAATTAAATGATCGTCGATAATTCCGAGCCACACATTTAATGAAAATTGATACTGATGATTTCCTTCAAAAAAGTCATGAGGATTTTCCTCAGCCCAAATATGATTGTTACGAAAATTTCTAATACAGTCTCTTGAGAAATTCGCCTCGTCAGTAAATAAAATATTTCTTAAGAACTGCGGCGCTTGGCCGATCATATTAATAAGCCATTGACAAAAAACCACACGTGGTAAAAAATCTCGAATCAGTAACGACTGCACCCGTTGGAGATGATAGGGATATAACTGTTGTTCTTTTAAAATTCTAAAAACTACCGAATGGCTTACATTTAGGACACGAGCTATTTTCCTGGTACTAGTTTCTGGGGATTCCTCAATTAAATTAAGTACGGCTTCATCGACAGCTTCAGTTCTAACTTCTCGGCTACGGCCACAGTCATGACTTCTCTTTTCAAATTTTCCAAGTTCCCGCAAGCGTTGGTGAATATTTGTGAACGTAGTATGGTGGGGTAATCTACGCTCTGGGTACTGTTCAGCATAAAGTCTTTGCGCTTCCAATGCATTACCGTTAGCATACCCATATGTAAAATGCATATCTGCCATTTCTAAATTCGAATAGTTAACCATATTTTCGGTTTATTAACTAATATTTTCTACACAAAATCATGAAACTTGTGAAATAGTAAGAAACAGTAACAATAAATGACATTGACATTTGTTTCTACGGATTCCATTGTAAAGAACAGGCCACTAGATCTTTCGGCAAAATACACTCGCGTTAAACAGCTCATCTTTTTAAAAATACATTACAATACATTTTTTTTTTTTTGTCATAAATCCTTAACTTTTCGAAGAAACTTGAAGAGATCAAAAAGTTAGTAAATGAATGGGGTTTTTTAGACATATTTTTTAAAAGGAAAAAATTTTATCGAAAAAAAAATTATAAGAAAAAATGTCATAGGGGTTGATTATTTCAACCCCTTACAAAAATAGTTCAGGGTTGAAAAAAATTCAAAAAGTGTAGTTTTATTGACAGATAATGTTCACCAAGTTTGGTTTCTTTAGCTTGATGTACATGGAAGATAAAAAAGAAAAACAATTTTTTTTTGTAATTTTAGGAGGGGCGTAACTTTTCAGGGAAGGGTTTTTTCAAAAAATTTTATACCAAAGACCCCTATTAATTTTCATCGGAGAATCGCCCCTTGAATTTTTTCGGTGTTATTTAGATACACCCTGTATATCATCGATATATATCATGCCAACCTTGATATAGATATCCGCTGACTACAATTTAATTTGTATACTTATGCGGGCGTATAAAAAAGTATCCGGAACAAAGTGTACCAATGAACTGGAATGAAAATTGAGAGAGTGAGCCGAATACGACTCTGTTAAGAACCACGCCTCCCGAATAGACGGATTTTTAAAAAATGAATATATCTTTCACTTGACTCATTTACATCGCGAATTATACTCGTACTTAAAACATATCTACACAATTAAGATTTATCCTGAATACATCTTTTTTAATTTGACGCAAACCACATGAAACCCTTTCCTCAGTTATCCATCAAGTTTATAATAGCAAAATGAATATTTATCAGTTGAATATCATTTAATTCAACATATACTTAAGTGATATCTGTACACTGTGCCCCTGTAATCTAAGAAACTGGTCCAGAATTCTCTACATGCTGTTATCCCGAAAATGACAGCGCGATAAATTATTATTAACTGTCGTTACGAGCCCGCTGGGTGGCCACCGCACCTTTAAGAAGTTGGTGCGTAAAACTGGCATGTTTGTTTTATTTATGTGAGGAGAAAAAACTTGGCGGTGTCCGGACGGAATCCAAACGCGATATATGCTCACTTCTAAGTTTCGCACTAACCGTATAAATTGCGGAAAGTTGCCCTCCCAGTCTAATAAACTTCGGGGAGATGATCAAGTGGCGGCCAGGTCCGAGTTTCGCCCGCCTTTTGAGGAACTTGTCACGAAAACGATATAACGTTCAGCGGGAAACTTGGTTTAACACACACAAAAACAACTTGATAAAGTCAAGACAGAAAATAGATGCACACATAAATAAAAGTATAATGTGACCAATAATAACGAATATTTTACGAAAAACATTGACTTATTTTACGATAAGAATTTTTTAACAGTTTTGTTAATTTTACGTTCAACTGTTTTTGAGTTACGAAGTATGGTCATTTTTTTTAAAGAGCAACCTCCGATTTTTTTGTCAGGATTCGATAGAACTTAATGGGCTATTTTCTAACATTTCAACTGCATCAATCAATGAAAATAGGTAAAAAAAACGGAACACGAATTTTTTCTTTTCTTCATTTTGGCTTCATTTAAGCCCTAAAAGAATTAAATTATGATTTTGTGACGACATTAAGTCAAAATTTCACATCCAAGTATTTTTTTGAATGTTTTAGTCTATTACATGGCAATATGCCCTGTCTGCATTGCTGCTTATGAGCAATTCCTTCAGTAATACCAGATTTATTCACTTTAATGATAGACATAAACAACGTTTACAGCAAAAAATTTGTAATAATAATATTTAGTTGTGAATTAAAAATAATTATACTTAATTAGAAATTCCAAAATTGTTTTACTAAATATAAAAGCATATATGTAATGGTAAATGTAGATAAAATTACAAAATATGAATTCAGTTTTATAAGATATACCTGTGTAAAATATTTTAAATGGCATGTTTTGCAAATGAAAAATCGCCTATTATGAAACAAATCGCTCCTGATCCTCTCCTTCAAATATTACACAGCGCCACAAAATACCAAAAAATAGGTTGGGCCGTTGTCCGCACATTTGTTTTGATTTTTCAGTGTAGATACAAAAAGAAAAAAAATCCTAAGTGACTTTGTGACACAAATCTGTATGCCCTAGAATCTAGGGCATGATCTAGGGCAGGGGTCGGCAAACCGCGGCTCGCGAGCCGCATGCGGCTCTTTCAAGAGACAATTGCGGCTCTTCAAGTTCCTCTAAAAATTAAAGCCGACAGCACACGAATACACATAAAGACACGTATAGACTTCCGTATCCGATTTAAATTTGAAATAAAATGTAAAAACAAATAAAAATTCGTGGCTCTTTGAAATTCATGAAATTGATATTTTTATTGCAGATGGCTCTTCCGGCTTAAAAGTTTGCCGACCCCTGATCTAGGGCCTACATCATGGGTCAACAGGAGTTTGCATACCACGGATTACGAGAATACGGAGTTATAACAGAACTATAGACTAAATTCCTTAAAGTTTCGTGGTTATACATCCTTGCATACACAAAATTATGGGTTTACGTGGTTATTGGGTTATGGGGGATTGGAAGCCCGCCAACTCACAGTAAGAGTTTCAGACCCCTGATGTACCTACAAGACCCATGTTCTCACGGAGTTTCATGGTTCCCATTCTAGGATTATAGGTTTACGGGCATATGGGGTTATGGTACAATGAGATCATGATTTCATGTTTTTTCCAACCATTAATTACTCAAGTTTAAAATTTCGAAAACCGAAATAGACCAGGGCGGATCTGTCGAAATATCCCACTTGTTGGACGTAAGAGGGGGCAATCTATTTTTTTTCTGGAATACCTTCAGTACAATTCGTATAATAAAAGCGTAGATACCTAGATCTGGGCGAGGTCCGGAGCATTTTCAAAATTGTAAAAATGTTTAAAACATTTTTTAAAATACCTATTTTATCTGAGTTTTTTACTTATATCTTGGAACCTATGCATTTTGGAAGAATATTGGAGAGGAAAAAAGTTTTAGAATTGAATTTTGCACAATATACTGTAAGTTAAATATGTTTAAATTTATTACCGATGTTGCAAAATGGAATTGATTAAAAAAAGGCAAAATAATCAAGTTTTTTTAGATATTTTTTTTTAATATTTTAATTGCTCCGAGGACATTCTAATGTTTGTAAAAAAATGTAACGTATAATAAAACCACATTTCATTAATGTCGGTTCGATAATTTTCGCAAAATAATTCTTAGAAAAAATGTTTTTGGAATTGTTGCACAGCCTCAAATAAAGCCTCTAGATACTTGAAAATTGTTTCACATAGAAAAGACCGCTCAACCTTTCAAATGGTTTTTGAAAAATGAAAATCGGTTGATTAGGACGGCCACAGTAAATTTTTAAAGTTAACACTTTTTTTATTTTTAAACAATTAGATTACATTTATCAATTTTCAATTTAGTTTTTTTTTCAAAACTTATAATTTTAAAGTACTCGGAAAGACGCTTCCTTTAAAAAAAAAAGTTAAATTCCGTTTATTGGTTCTATTGGGTTTATTGGTTATAAACGGTCAAAGTTTATCGGCATTTACCGTTAATTTATAAACAATTTAGCAATAATCTTTGATCCAGTGGCTTCATTTTTTCGAGTTCTAAGTGGCAAAAAAAATTTCATATCCATAAGTTATCGGCAACATAGATAAATCAGCGGAAAAGCTGTTTCTCGCACGCGCGAAAAGGGACTCGAAACACGAAAAGTGGGGGAGGGGGCTTTCGCTCCGATACTGAATTCGGAGGTTGAAAATGCGAAGGTATGAAAAAATTGCATTATCTCGGCTTCTAATGAACCAATTTCGATCGTTTTTTTTAATCCGATGTTTCGCGAGCCAAGGAGGTCGAATATCGTAATGCCAACTGTACGTATAATTTGCAAATATTTTGTTATAAACAGAGTTTATTATTTATGCATTAAATATATATTTTACCTTATGCTATTTCAATGAAAAAAATTGTTTACGTGTATATATTTCAACACTAAATATTTCGACACTCTAAATATGAATGTATTTAGTTATGATTATTACAATTATTTTTTAAATTTTTTAATTTTAGTTTAAACAAATTTTAAAAAATTACATATTTGGAAATTAATATTTTTGTTAAATACAGATAAAATTTAAAAAAATAATACTTTAAAATTATAATTTAAAAAAAAACTAAATTGCAAATTGATAGTTTAAAAATTTACTGTGGCTCTTATCCACCGATTTCAATTTTTCAAAAACTATTTGAAAGGTTGAGCGGTCTTTTCTGTGAAACAATTTTCAAGTATCCAGATGCTTTATTTGATGCTGTGAAACATTGTAAAAATTAGAAAAAATTTTTCAAAATTTTTTTCAAAAAATTATTTTGCGCCAACTATCGTGTGTTGTATTATTATACTCTAAAGTTTTTTTTTACTAAAATTAGAATGCCCTCGGAGAAATTAAAATATTTTTAAAAAATTATCCAAAAAATTGATTACTTTGCCTTTTTTCATCAATTTTGCAACATCGGTAATAAATTTAAGCATTTTTAACTTACAGTATTTTGTGCAAAATTCAATTCTAAAACTTTTTTTCCTCTTCAATAACCTTCCAAAATGCATAAGTTCTAAGATATAAAAAACTTTTTAAACATTTTTGCTATTTTGAAAATGTTCCGGACCTCGCCCAGATCTAGGGATCTACACTTGTTGTCTGAAGGTAATCCAGAAAAAAAATTCTAGCACCCTCTCACATCCACCTCAAAACAGATCCGCCTTGGTCTAAAAAGACTATCTTGATGTTAGGGCAAGCCATTAATAAAGGGAATTCTGATTGTATATTCGGATTCAGTGGATGAAAGTACCACTGGTCTGGTCCTCGACCCTACCTACTTTTTTTCAGCGACTGTGTTATCGAAAGAATTTAGCTACCTCAAGTAGGAAACGTGAAAATTATTTGATTTACGGAAGGATTTAAGAAAATAGGCATAGTAGTCATAGGACATATACTACTGCAAATGCTGCAAATTTTCAACTTCTCGATCCCACCACCCACTGCGCTATTTTGTGGTTGAACAGTGCAATTGTGCACTCAAAAATTTAAAATCATCTAAGTCAGCCATATCCGGAATGCGGCAGCCTTTGCGCACATGAATTGCAGTCTTTTTTATCTCGATTTCTTCCAAACACTCTGGATTTATAGAATCCTACCTAAAAAATTGATGCAGAAATAGCAATCACTTATGCCACTAGACATTTAGTAATTTTCCTTATTTTTCGCTTAATGACAGACATCATTGCGTAAAATAAAAGTTTAAATGAAAATAAGAAACAAACTCCGAATTTAACGAATTACTTCATCTATAATATTAAAAAAATATATATTTTTAATTTAATATTCCTATTTTTTTTTTAGTTCAAGGAAACTAGGCCACTGTCTAAAAAGGTTTAACTTATATCGAATTGTGATGATTGAGGGTTGCTGTTTACAAGAAAATCATTGCAATGCCAAGCTACAGAAACAATTGATCATAAAATTTAACAAAATTGTTTAAAACGATCTCAACAAATTACTTGTTTTTGGTGTTCCACACTCAATATGCCTGGGTTTTGCTATACGATGCAGACACATATTTTAAACGGACTGTTTTACATATCAAAAATAAAAAGTTAGTACGCCAAAATAGAACCAGCTTTCATCAGTCTTTAATCCAAGTACATAAATATTGGTTGCGATCTGAATTGCCGATATCGATGAAAAAAGGATCGATTGCTATTAACGGCTTAGTGTAAAACATGGTAAATCTTTCATGGCGCATATCAACTGGGATTTAAAAAATCCGTTAAAGCGTATTTTTAAAAGCCGAAGTTGGCACGTCGTTAAACATATTTTTAATGTTCGTGAATGTGCGGCTTGATAAATTACTTGCATATCATTAGGAAAATAAAATATGACAAAAAGAAAATAAACGAGGAGCTGAAACGGGGGATAGGACACATTAAACGGCCAAAGATCACTCCGAATTTAACGGATATATACAGGGTGTGTTGGAAAAAGCTACCACAAATTGAGGCACTTCCTTATCATTACCGTGATATAAGGTTTGATAGGTTTATCTCTAATAATAAGACGGACATGGTCTAAAGAGATTATTGTGAGCATTTTATTTTGGCCATATATCCCTTATTTTTAGAGATACATGTATTAAACCGTATAACACTGTAATGTTAAAGAAACACTATCCAAATGTGTAAACATATACAGGGGGTACCTACAGTTAAAAAAAAAAAATATTTGAGTTTGGTTTGTATCTCAAATAATCCGGCTTTCAATTGTTTTTCTAAGCGGTTTTGAAATGGAAAGAAAATTTCATACGACTTCTCCTATAAGCAAAAAAAAAAACAAGTGAAAGCAAAATAAGTACATTAGTAACATAAAAACTAAGTGTATAATCAAGTATGTCACTAGCAAAGCTATTTCAGAGATATATACAGAACTATGGAATAATAAATAGATTTCATTACTTTGACAAAACAGAGGACAAAGTGTAGTATTCAGATTTAAATGTTCTATATTTTGTTTTCTTTTGAAATAAGAATTCTCGATGTATACAGGGTGGCCAAATGAAAACGAAACAGAGCCATTTTCAGGAACTGCGTCAAGATTGTAGAAAAACGCTCAGACCCGTCGATTTTAGATTAAAGGGGGACATTCTTTGCTGGTATTTTTGACTCCGCCACTTTCACCCCCAAGCAAGGGTAAGCATCACCCCAAAATATTTAAATGGCATTGGGGGTTGAGTAATATTTCTTTTGAAAGCTCTTACAATTCTCTTTACAACAGACTTTAAATTTTATAATTCCGCCCAATACTTTGAAAAAAATTTACATTTTAAAATTTAAATTATGTTTAGTTGCTTACTTACTACTTAGTTGATTAAATGTTCAAACTGATGACCGCCCGCTTCCATACAAGAATAAAGATTTTGTTCGAAACGTTCGCGCACATTCCGAAGCATTTCCGGAGTGATTCGACGGCATTCGTCGACGATTCTTTGACGCAAATCTTCCAGCGACGCTGGCTGTGTTTTATAGATTTTACTTTTTAGGTATCCCCACAAAAAGAAATCAAGGGGCGATAAATCCGGTGATCGTGGAGGCCACTCAATGCTGCCTCTTCTCCCAATCCAATTCCGTAGAAAACGTTGGTCCAAATACTGACGGACAATTAACGCATAATGCGGAGGAGCACCGTCCTGTTGAAAAATCAAATGATCTTCATCATACTCTGGAACATTTTCAATAATATCAGTCAAGGCAGGGTCAATAGCGTCTTCCAGTAATTGCAAATACATTTGGCCAGTCAAATTACCAGGTAGAAAAAAAGGACCCACCAGCCGGTCACCGAAAATTCCAGCCCATACATTTAATTTTTCCGGTTGCTGTGTATGCACCTCGTGAAAAACTCTTGGGTTTGAATCGGACCAATAGCGGCAATTGTGACGATTTACCGTCCCGTTCAAGAAAAAACTGCATTCATCAGAAAAACAGATGTTAAAAAGGAACTGTGGATCGTTCCCTGCTCGCTCACTCATTATTTCGCAAAATTGCAAACGGCGGTCATAATCATCCTCATGAAGTTCCTGGACTAAATGTATTTTGTATGGATGGAATTTATTCTTCTTCAAAATGGTTTGTATGCTAGTTCGATTGATCCCAGACACAGATGCCAGCTGCCTCGTACTTAATGTAGGATCAAGATGAACTTGTCCCAAAACTGCAACTTCACTAGCTTCATTAACTATAGGTTTTTCAATTTCTCGTTTTTTATTGGCTACGTTCCCTGTCTCTTGAAATTTTTTTACTAACTCTAGAACATACTTCCTCCTGACATGTCGATCTTGATGTTGTTCATTAAATAGCTGAGCTGTTCTATTCGCACATTTATTGTTCATAAAGTAAAGCGAAATGATATCTACCCTTTCCGCAATGGAATAAACCATAGTGTTTAATTTTCAAAAACACAATTAAATAAACTACCAACCAACGCTTCCAAATAATACTAGAAAATAATTTGGAATCCACTAATTTTACGTTCATTGTGTGTGTATAGCATTCATTTCTGTTTTTTACAATTTTGTTTTTTTTTACGAAAGTGATAACAAATCGCCAAAAACCAATGTAACGCAAGAAATACTAAATTTATACCATTGGCGTACTTAACTCGAATGACTGACATTTTTACCGTTACTAATTGTTTGTACATAAGTTTCAACTTTAAAATCAAAATTCTTAATAAGTATTGGGCGGAATTATAAAATTTAAAGTCTGTTGTAAAGAGAATTGTAAGAGCTTTCAAAAGAAATATTACTCAACCCCCAATGCCATTTAAATATTTTGGGGTGATGCTTACCTTTGCTTAGGGGTGAAAGTGGCTGAGTCAAAAATACCAGCAAAGAATGTCCCCCTTTAATCTAAAATCGACGGGTCTAAGCGTTTTTCTACAATCTTGACGCAGTTCCTGAAAATGGATCTGTTTCGTTTTCATTTGGCCATCCTGTATGTCTTCACTTGAGACAGGACTGACTGTATACTTTCATTAGTTCATTGCGAAGCCTCCTGACAGAAACAAATGGACGATCCAGGCAGTTATTTTTTTCTCATCTCACTTTATAAATGATAACAAATGTAGTGTCTAGCTTTCTTTGCTCCACAGAAAAAAAAACAAACAAAACTACGTCGGCTCAAATAAGCCTCACGGTATTGTATAACGTTGCGATATATCTACAGCGACACTAATAAAAATTAATAATGTTTATAAACTACTAAAATATCTCCAAGGTTTGTAACATTAACAATACACTGCAATAAACAATTAGAAGTGCGATATGGGATTTGCTTACGTTGTAATTTTTTATGACTGACTTGAATTGATGATACAGAAACAGACATTATGGAGGAAATGTGGATGCAGTACATTTAAAATACCGTAATTTTAATTACCATGAGAACCATTTTCTTGACACATTTTTTAATAAATTATTTTATAAAAATCAAATTTGCCGTAAACGGATGTTGAAAACCACGCATGTACATTAAAAAGTAGGAGTAGCTTGTCATCTTTAAACAGTGTATTTAAACAACACTCCAGTCGAGTTAGATCATAAAACCGAAAAATTAAAAAAATATATTGGTAGTCATGTTATTGCACTTTATGACGGGGAGGGGTATGTAACATGATATCAAAAAAGTAACTCGAAAGAAGTGACACTAAGTTGGCAAATTGCAAATAAGTCACAAATTTATGTGTTTTTTCACTTTACTGTGCATGAAAATCTAAACGACCTATCGGAAAATTAGTTATTTTGTGTTGTAGGTACCTAAAGTCATTTTTCACCAATTTGTTAGGTAACTTTAAAATAAAGGTCGAACGCGAAAAAAATCAGTTTTCGAAAATTGCGCATTATTATTGCAAAAAGCAATGGATGTCGATGAAATTTATGGAAAAGATGGTCAATATAATATGTGCCAAGGGCCCATTCGATTAACCATGAAATTGTTGCTCCAGGTACCTATTTGTTAATTAATTTCGTTCATCTTTTTGCAACTAATTGCTTAATTACTAAACGTTAATTTTAGAAGTTTATATCGTAGATATTCTAATTGATCCAAAGAAATATATCGAAAACGAAAAATTTCAAAAAGTTGAAATTAAGTGGCTCTTTACATCTAACAAAGTAGGACTTGCAAAACAGTGTTATAAACAAATTGTCCCCCGGGGTCAGGCAGAAGTCGCTCAGGAATTTGCACTTTTTTGCATTAAATAGAGCTATTGTTACGGTAATTAAAAAAAAAAAAAGAAATCACCTATCCCGAAGAAGAATGAATGAATCGTTTTACATTTTTTTGTATATTAAAGCTTATTTCAGATTTAGGGAAAATTATTGCGAATGTCATCATCCCCTATTTTGGGGGTGAAAATGAAAGGTGAATAGGTGAAAAAAGTGAAAATCGATTTTCTTCGTTCAAAAATCTTATATCTTCGATAAATAATTAAGACACATTTTGGTGGAATCAATGCTCTGTTGAAACAAATTAAGGAAAAATTAATGAAAATATTTTCATTCCTATTTTAGGGGTGGAAGTGAGGGGAGGGTATGGAAAAATGAAAATTAAAGAAAATATACATAAAAGGTTTTTGTTGTCGTTGAACACGAATAAAAGCATCACTAACCATCCTTTTCTGGAGCTGTTTTTATCATCCCTTGATTTAGGGGAAGAACTGAGGGGTGGGAGATTGAATAATAAAATTCATCTAAAATATTACCATAGTCCTTCAATTCTCTGATCTTAAATAACATGGTAGACCATTTTCTTATCTTCTGTAAATTTCGGGGTGATTTTTCATTATCCCTTACTTAAGGGAAATGATAATTCGAGGTTAGGGGTGGAATGTAAAAAGTCAAAGAAGGTATTTGTTGAGGGTTTTTGTGGTCCCTAGATACGTAAAAGTTTATTTTTTCGTCGACAAACTTTAAGTGTAGCTTTTTATTAGTCTGTGCTTTAAGGGCAGGAATAAGGGGTGGAAAGAGTTTCATCACTTGGCAAAAATAAAAAATCTGTCATTGAAAGGAGTTCGATGAATATAAACATGATCACTGTTTTTAATCCTCTCTTATTTTCTGGAGGTTTTTCATCACGTCCTCCACAAGGGTGCAAATTAAGGTTGAGGGTTAAAAAATGGAAAAGTACTAGAAATAGACGAGTAAATATGCGAGGGTTTTCTCGTTTACTGAAAAAAAAGAACTTTTGAATGATATATTGGACAGTATGTCATAACTTTATTAAAGGCTTAGTCTCTAGTAAACTTTTGAAATCAAATATAATTTTTCATAAACAATTTTATAATAATAAAACGGGGATGAACATATTTTCATTAATTTTTCCTTTTTTCAATTGAGCATTGATTCCACCAAAATGTATCTTAATTTCACTGTATTTATCGAAGATATATATTGTTAAATTTTCGTATACCGAGATTATCATCTCGTTTTTCTTCATTGTTTTATTTACCTATGTCAAGAATTAATATTCAAAAATACTCTCCTCTTTTTCAAATGTGTGATAAATATAATCTGTTTCAAAATCAGTTTGATATTTTTAATTGTAATATAGCCATTAAAAAAGTTACATTTACAAATTAAATTATATAATTTGTTTTTTCATTTATATACTGTTTTGTCTAATTGTTTAGGTATGTAATGTTTTGTATTGTTACTTATCTCATATCATGTAGTGTATGATGTAGTTTTCTGTTTGTACCTACCCTGTAATTGGAATTTCTGTAGGGTAGTGTATTATCTAAATAAATAAATATAAGATTTTTGTACGAAGAAAATCGATTTTCACTTTTTTCACCTATTCACCCTTCATTTCCACCCCCAAAGTAGGGGCTGATGACATTCGCAATAATTTTCCCTAAATCTGCATCAAATAAGCTTTAATTTAAAAAAATGTAAAACGATTCGTTAATTCTTCTTTGAGATATTTGATTTTGACATAAAAAAATGCCGTTAGACCGATAGTGTGCCCAAGATAGCTTATTTGTATAATGTTAATTGTTAAGTAACTAACTATTGGACGTATCGAACCGGGATTTTAGAGAGAATTAGAGAAATTTTTATTTTCAGAAAGTTTTACATTGATAATTTATGTAATAAACGCACAAGCAGCAGTAAAAGTTAAAGTTAATAAACGACCTGCATGCAGGAGGAGCGCCGGGCCCACGCACGCGCGTGAGCGATGCCCTCGTCGCGAACGAAATTTTTTAACCGAATTTGAAAAGTTCAAGTCAAAAAAATAGGTACTTGCATAAAAGGACAATAACAAAATGGTTCATTCGTTTACAGTAAATTCTAGCACACTCCAAAATTAGTTTTAATTTAACGAGCCACCCATCTTTAAGGCATAAACGTGGGAAAAAACAACAATCAAGGTAAATTCTAAAATAACCTCATTTACTTTATGAATCTATTAAAATTCCTATCGACGACTACAAGATCTGTTAAATTTCCGAGAAAATTAACTAATCACCTAATATATCTACGACCCATTCATCATAAAACAATGTATTTAACTAAAAAGTACAAACGAATAGCGTATATCCATTCCACGATCAATAAACACGAAACCGTTACGGCAATTTCCCAAGCAGTAAATTTAGGCAAAACTGGAAAACGTGATCGCGTCGAATGTGCCAGATCGTGGTTTAGATATGCACAGCCGTTAGACGAAGCTGTACACCGTCGACGCACATTGTTTACAACGAAAAACCAAATAAAACTGTTGCACTCCTAAAAGGAAAATGTGTGGAGCCGACATACAAACGGTTCATTTTATGTGCATGTCAAATGCTGAGAACAAAAGTTAATATTTTCAGTGCGAAATTATAGAGGTATACGGTTACGTTCGTTCATTAAATATACAGTTCTCTCAAATATTTTCGTACGCGATGGAGTTGCAGCTGCATCTACGTCTCTATTTGGAAGGTCGTTCAGTTTCAAGTTTCTAAATTTATCGTTATATTTATACTAATTGGGTCACTTTTTGGGTTTAGTTAATTTGTTAGCACAACAATGAGTCTTATATTTTTGAAAACGATCCTAAAATAGGAATAGTAAAATATTATGTATAAAAAATACTCACAGGTAGGTACAAAAATTACTTTTTACGCTGTATATTGCGAAAAGTTTCAATGTTTGTAAGTTTTTTTTTATCTCAATACATGTTTACGAGTCTTGTAAATTTTGAAATCGATCGGCGAAGCAGTTTTCCTTTCCTGAATCGTTTCATAAAAAATTGGAGGAGCAGGTTTATTGCTATCCCTGGCCGAGAAATAGTGAAATTTCTGGCGTTTTTACGTACTGAAATCTTGAAAAGTAAAACGCGTAGAACAAAATTAAGCACAAAAATAAAATCCTTGATGTTCTGTTTATTCATTGTTACCATTCAAATCTACTCACATAAAAAAAGCGTTTGTAAAACATGCGTTGGCTGTTATCCTAACCCCACATTTTAAGAATTATTTTCACGTACTTATAAATAAAAGTAAACAATTTTATATGTAGGACTAAGCAAGTAAATGTTATAAGAATATTTACATGTGGAGTTGTATATAAAAAAGTTAGTATTCTCGTAGATTTCAGTACCTAAAACCTTGATGGTTTGATCGTTCTTTGCACCTGTTTATTTGTTTAACTGCGGCGTCTTTGAAAATACTCAGGTGGCATGACATAACATTCCAATTATTTGATAAGCTTTAGATTATTCAGTTATTAAATGTTTGAAATTATTTCCGCGTTTTTTCAAGTGTAGCCCCCTTCCGCACAAGCCTTTGGCTTTTGGATTTGGGGGTTGTCTCATTTCTGTGGTGTGTTTTATGTTTTTATATTTATTTGTCTTTGCGGAAAACACTATTTAAAGAATATGGCGCCCTTAAATACTCATCATTGAAGCTGAGGAATCAGGCTAAATGACCCTGGCATTGATTAAACCTGAAAAAAATTCCTTGGACAGTTTTGAGAAAAAAAAATTGTAAAATTTTTTCCTTGCATTATTTCTTTTAATTGCGGCGAGAGTGGTGCTCAAGACTTCAAAACTAGAATCTTCAAGCTTCAAGATTACAAAAATCACCAAAAAAAATTTGAAATTTTTATGCTCCCTCAATTTTTTTGCCGAGTTTATTTCATTTATCCATCGGCATAGTAGATACAGAAAGAAATTATGGATTCCTGTGCGAGTTTATATACAGCGTGTTACTTAAGTACGTCGATAATTTTAAGGGGTGATTCTTGCAGTGGTTTTAAATAACAAATGTTATAACAAACATACAAATTGATAGTTATCGTAATTTTGACTGAAAGCCCAGAAATTCGACGCCACTAGATATTTTGAAAATTTTATCAGTATTTCTGCTTCCTTATGGTGTACCCAAGAAAAAATATATCTTTCATCTCATTTGAAAAACGAACAATGTTCAATTATTTATCACATTTCTTAACTTTCATTAAACCTAACATAACATAACAACTATGCGTTCCGCAAGTACATACTTTTTTTCTAAATATTACAATTTTAAGTATAATTTACTCATAAAGCCCGAGAAACTAATTAGCGCAATTTTTTCCCGGTCATAAGTACCACCTACCCTTTGCTACGCCTGCTAACAAAAATGCAAATTGTCAGGCCATTGAATTTTTTTATCCGGATTCATAATGATTAGTGTTTCATATTTAAAAATGTATTTCTGGCAAAAAAATCCCATTAAAATTTTTGAGAAATGAGTACCTACCTAATTCTACATTTTTCACATTTTGCGGACTGTTTGACAACTTTAATGCAAATTAAAAATAGTTAATATATCGAAAATAGGTCGTTTTATAA
This sequence comes from Anoplophora glabripennis, assembly GCF_000390285.2. Lineage (NCBI taxonomy): Eukaryota > Metazoa > Arthropoda > Insecta > Coleoptera > Cerambycidae > Anoplophora > Anoplophora glabripennis. The sequence goes on along the minus strand of NW_019416382.1, from coordinate 370,426 downwards.
ATGAAATCAAAGAAAGATATCTTTTTTGTTGGAAATACTACAAAACATATCCAGTGGCGAATTTTTGGAGTTTTCAATGAGAAGGAGATACCGTAAGTTTTTCCTCCTCCGCCACTGGTACGTGTATTTATATCCAAATTCCGTGGACTTTTACCTTTAACTAGATATTTAAATTATTAATTAAGTTACATCAAACGTTTTTGTCTTTAGATATTTTAGAGAGTGATTTTTTTCAATTTCAACACCCTGTAGATATAGGTTCGAAAACTATTGATATGTGTATACAAGGTGTCCCCGAAAGGTCTGTACAAAATTCTACCACAAATTCTCGAGTTGAAAATAGATCGATTTATCTTCAAAAGTTGATAATTACGGAGGTACATGAAAACGGTGGTAATTTTGTACATTTATTTAAAGTGTTGTATAATGCCTAATACTTAATATTGAGAAAACAAATTGCATATACTTTCAGATTCATGGAGCAAATAAAGAATTCATCCTAACTTTTAATAATTCTAATATAGTCAACTGATTCCACAAAGTTTCTTGGGATTATTGTAGATAGGAATCTTACGTGGTCAGTCCATATTGACTTATTAAGTAAAAAGCTCAATACATCATATTATGCTATCTCTCGCATCAGAGATTCTTTACCAATTTCTGTTGTAATTAATGTGTACTATAGCCTTGTGTATAGTCACCTAAGTTATGGTGTGGTGTTCTTTGGTAATGCTTGACAGAGTCAAAGAATGAATATTTATTGTCCAAAAACGAATTATACGTAACATGTTCAGGGTTCCGAATCGGAACTGTTTACTTTCTCCTGTATGTTTATATACAAAACATTGTTATATGTAAGAGAATTTGCGATTAATTTGGAAAAAAGTGATTCCTACCATGACTATTTGACTAGGCATGGAGACCTGTTATGCATTCCATGGCATAAAACTACCAAATTTGAGAAATCTCCATTGTACATGGGAATAAAGCTTTACAATCATCTAACACCACACTATAAATTAATGACAGAAATAGTTTTTAAAACTAATGTAAAAAAATTACTGCTCAAGAAAGGCTATTACACTATAAACGAGTAAAGGTTATTATTATTATTATTATTATCAATTAACAAAATTCACATATTTTCAGTTCTGTTTAATTGCTTGTTCTGCAGTTATATTGCAGTTTGTTTGATTGCGCCCTAACAAAGCAATTTTGAACTAAGGTAAGTTGAGTTAAGTCGTCCTTTAATTACAATTTTTCTGGCGGTTGCACCTAGCTACCTTTTTTAAATACAACACGTAGACGAACAAATATTGCTATTCCAAAATCAAGTACACTAAACGGTAAAAGCGTAAGGACAATTTGTAAATGTTCTACACCATACGTAAAGTTTTATAACTGTAACATTTCTATAAATAAATAGTGAAGAAAACTGAAAATACATTTTTAACTTTGACGCCCTATATCTCGGTAATTATTAACTTTTGTACTAAGGTAAGATAAGGTAAATCGATCTATTTTCATCTCGCGAATTTGTGGTAGAATTTCGTACTGTATAACCCTTCTGGCAAATCACTCAAGCAATCGTCCATTAAAGTTTGTCAACGTACTTAATTAACACCCTGTATAAAATAAATTACATGGGAAACGTTAAATTTCCAATAAGTAACTAATAATAAACAGTATCCTAATAAGGTACTTTTAAATAATTAATAATAATAAATAAATAAACAGTAATGTTCCAAAAACGCACAATTTAAATAAATTGTTTTTGTTTTATCGTTTCCACTAAACTGTTAGTATAATTAACATAACTGCGCATAAATATAATTAAAAATATTTGCATAATTTCAGTTCATTATTACTTCGATGTACCTAAATATGCCACTGCCAATAATTAAAAATATACTATTATTAAGTTTCTCTAAATCAATAAGTATCGTTCAAATTGAAATAAAATATTGCAATTTAATGAATACCACTATTATGTGTATATCAACAATAGTAGTGTTGTATTAATGTAAAATTTCATTTAAATCAAGGTGCCACCTGCCTGCGATCTTGTCGGATAACGTCACACAAACAACCACCAACTACAAAAATCGAGACAAAAACTGTAACAGAAATTCAAAGTATCTAGCGTCTCCCCAAACGTAATTTTCTTAGCAAACACAACAAAGTAAATATGTACAATCAATTTATGACAAATATTTCGAAAGCAACTGCCAATTCGCAATTGGCATATAAACAAATAACGAACGCGTAGGCCGCTACCTTTCCGTAAAATCGAAAACAATGCTGAAATGCCTCGGAATCTTAAAGAGATTTCGTGAAACAATAAGTAGGTAACACGCCTGGTCAAAAAAATAAATCGAAGTTACGAGGCGTAAAATGGCATTAACACGAGACGTTCATAAAAAAAACTAACGAATCATTGTACAAAAATACACGCTTTATTTATTATAAACAAACCCGAGCCCACAGAGCGTAAACGATTGCACACTTCCAGCGAAGAACCATCGGGGCTTTTGAGGTTAGAAAGAAACAAAGAAAGAAGATGAAACTCACCTTTTTGGAGCACGGTAATCCAATTCCTGCTTATCAGTGGGTAATCACTTCACAAAAAAAACCACCACAACAACCAAACAATCCACGATTTAGGTCCGGGATAAATAAAAACACACTCACTACATGAATAACTGGGTAAAGCACTGTGCTGTATTCACGCCGACGCGCCAAACTTGCTGAGCGGCGTGTACGCCCGGCGAGACCTCTCGAAATCCATCGAAAGTTGTCGAACATAAAAAACGGTTTACCTGTTGATTGTTGCGCCGCCGACCCGACCAAAAGTGCAAGCGATTAAGGACCCTACCTGGTCTAGTTGGAGTTGGTTGTGGTCGGTAGACATTTCGCCACTGGCGGACGGATTTTGATTGAAGTTTCTCTTCTTTTTTGCACCGGTTTCGTAAACAATGGCAGGAACGACTAAAACGATTTATCAATGGAGTTTTCTTTATTTTTTGGTAGACCGGATTATTATAGGCAAATTGTGATCGCTTTATTATATAATTACGGATTATCAATTCTACAAAAACAACAATGAAAATTAATATTTTCTCCTGAGTTTTCATTTGAGGTTTTTAGAAACTAATTGTAAGTATAAGGTAGGGTAGATACAGTGGTTGCCGGTGGAAATTGTAGGCCAGGAAATATAGTTGGACGCGACTTTTTGTTTCGGCAAGCTGAATTTATCACTATAGATGCTAAATATTATGTACAAAACAACATACTAGTTTCCACAGTCATAAAAATGGGGGGAAGATTGTTTACAGGGTGGTTAATTGTATATTTTTTACGTAAATTCACGTATTTCCACGAGAAAACAGTAAAGTACCTTTTTTCGTCTCCAAAACTAGCCCTCGAGCGTCAAAAAATATTGATTAGACCAAAAGTTATAAACAGAACAGGTTTATCTATGACTTTTGAATTAAACATTTATAAACTGCGTTATTATTACCAGAACGTTTTGGCATCGCATCCTCGCATTCCTTATCACTGTCTAATAACTCATACAAATCTGGAATCGGTAAGTTAAATAGTTTACAAGTTATGACCTTACAAACAAATTAACTATTTTTATTAATCCGGACGATCCCGAGGATCTTCCACAATCGCACTGATTTTTTTCATGGTAGATTTCATAATAATACATTAAAATCTACTATCATTTTTTTTTAATTTCAAATTTGCTACCTGGAAATTTTTTTTATTTTTTAGCCTTACTTGCAAAATGAAATATACAACGCACGAGCGTGACATAGTTATATGGAAAGCTTATGAAAAGAGATTTAAGTTAAAAAAAAAAATCGTCAAGACTCATTGAAAAACAAAGGAGTTACAGACTGTCAAATATATTATTTTCAAGCGAATTTCGCTTATTTAACGGCAGGTCATCGTTATTTTGTTCTTCCCACCCTTCTGCCGCGGCACGGTTCGCCGAAAATCAACTTTTAACAATATTTCTTATGCACTTAACATACCTACCTCCACAAATAAAATATTTTTACCTGGGAAAGTACTCGGGTTGCCGGTTATGACAGTATTTTTTTGCCGCTACCAACCTAATTTGTTTAACAATAGGCCGTCAACTTTGACAGTCTGTAACTCCGTTGTTTTTCAACGAATCTTGACGATTTTTAACTTAAAGCTCTTTTCATAAGCTTTCCGAATATGTAATCCTGTTTTACTCGTCGTGGTCTAGTAAATTTTCAAAATTTGCATGTATGGGCACATGAAAACCCACATGCTATTCGACCAAGAAGTTTTCAACATGAATTTAGTACAAATGTCTGGATTGGAATTTACGGCAACCGCGTATTTGGACCTTATTTCTCGCCACAACGTGTAAATTCATAAAATTTCTTACAATTCTTAGAAGAGCATGGTAATATGTGGGAAGACATTCATTTGAATTTAAGAGGACAGTCTTGGATTCAACTTGATGGGTGCCCGGCCCATTATGGCAGAAATGTAAGAGATTGGCTAAACAATAACTATCCGGGGAGGTGGATAGGTCGTGGAGGTCCAGTGGCGCCCCAGATCCCCCGATTTAAGTCCACTTGACTTTTTTGTGTGGGGATTCATTAAGGAAAAAGTGTATACCACTCCGGTTAATACACTGGAAGAACTTCACAATCGCATCGGAGATGCTTGCAATGAAATAAGGGTGCATCATTTAGTTAACTTAAGACGTTATATTGTACATCGCTGTGAAATGTGAATTGAAAAGAACGGTTTAAATTTAGAACAAAGTGTCTAACTTTATTATACTAGTGTTATTGTTATTAATTGTTGTAATTGTTATTTATAAATCGTTATTGCTAAAAATTGTTATTAATTCCACAATTGTTAATTAAATATGGTTATAAATTCAAAAATTTTCTCCATAAACATTAACATCAATGTTCATTCAATGTTTTATACTAAACAGATTTCAACTTATAAAATGGCTTTATATAACATATTTATTTTGACTACATTGGAAAGAGATAAAGAATAAGAGATTTCGGCTTTTTAGAATCCTTAAAAAATCATATTTAGGTAGGTTTCGTTGAAAGAATTAAATATTTAGCCGATAATTGATAATAAATAAATTACTTAATTTAGTACCACATCAAAAAATCAAAATAACTCGGAAAGGCACAGGAATTTCGAAACAGAAGAAGGGACATTATTTTTGTTAAACTATATGTAGATAATGAAAATAACAGTTTTTTTTAAATATTCATTGGCGTAGAAGTTCTATTTAAGAAAGGGGTTGAGCACCCCCTCCACTCCTGTGCAAGTTTTTGAACATTCTTATCATTTGTTTTATGCCCCTTAGTTAATAGGCATTATCCGCCAAACATGAAGAAAATTTAGGCATACGTTTATGTCATAATGAAAATTTAAGAAAAAAAAATATATTCAACACCCTGTATCTCGGAAACGAACATAGGTTTATGGGAACTTTTCTTTTTAAAAACATATGTTCTATCTCCTGTTAAAGTTTATCTACACAAAACTGACTCGCCCTATACAACGTGCGTGCGTCGTATATTTCATTTTGCAACTAAGGCTAAAAAATAATAAAAATTTCCTAGTTGCAAATTTGAAATTAAAAAAAAAATATAGATTTCAATGTATTATTATGAAATCTTCCATGAAAAAATCAGTGCGATCGTGGGACATCCTCGGGATCGTCCAGATTAATAATTTGTTAATTTGTTTATAAGGCCATAACTTGTAAACTATTCAACTTACCGATTCCAGACTTCGTGTGAGTTATTAGACAGTGATAAGGAATGAGAGGATGCGATGCCAAAACGTTGTGGTAATAATAACGCAGTTTATAAATGTTTAATTCAAAAGTCATAGATAAACATTTGATTTAATCAATATTTTTTGACGCTCGGGCTAGTTTTGTAGGTCTTTTGAAGACGAAAAATATACTTTACTGTTTTCTCGTGGAAATGAACAGAAAAAAGTTATAAGCGAAAAACGTGAATTTACGTAAAAATTATACAATTAACCACCCTGTAAATAATGTTCCTCCCATTTTTATGACTGTACTAACTAAACTAATACGAGTATGTTATTGTACATAATATTTAGCATCTATAGTGATAAATTCAGCTTGCCGAAACAAAAAGTCGCGAAATGGTTATTCCCAGTTTATTTTACTGACCTATTGAAGTGATCATACATATTTTGATAATAGAACGTGGAAGTCGTGGAACCCACACCATAATTTATGGGTACACAAAGAAAATATTCATTACGAAAAAATTTCGGAAGAAATTAGAGGTTGCCGACTTGATCTCGAAAAATATATATTTTATCGCAATCAACTAATAGATACAAATAGCCCCTTTTTATTTTTCCAAAAATTTTTTATAACGTTACAGCATTACGAAGTCTAAAAAGTGTAATGTTAGTGTCAAATTAATATTTAAATAGCAACAACTATGCAGAAAGTTGAATTTTATCAAAAATGAGAAAACGTCTGTCTGTTTGGGGCACCAATAATAGTACTGTTTTTAGTAGTAATAGTTGTAGACTAGGGCGGATCTGTCGAAATATCCCACTTCTTGGATGTACCTAAGAGGGGCGCAAGCTAATTCCTGCTGGAATACCTTCAGTACAACTCACATAATAAAAGTTTAGATCCCTAGATCTAGGTAAGGCCCGGAACATTTTCAAAATTGCAAAAATGTTTAAAAAATTTTAAAAATACCAATTTTATCTGAGTTTTTTACTTATATCTTGGAATCTATGCATTTTGGAAGAATATTGAAGAGGAAAAAGTTTTAGAATTGAATTTTACACAATATACTGTAAGTTAAAAATGTTTAAATTTATTACCGATGTTGCAAAATAATATAATATATATTGATGAGAAAAAGGCAAAATAAAAGTTCTTTGAATAATTTTAAAAAAATATTTTAATTGGTTCGAGGGCCTTCTAATTTTGGTAAAAAAAACTTTACGGTATAATAAAACGACACACCAAATTTCATTAAAATCGGTTCTATAGTTTTCGCAAAATAATTTTTTGAACAAATTTTGAAAAAAAATTTTCGAATTTTCCAAACGCTGCACAGCCTCAAATAAAGCATCTAGATACTTGAAAATTTTTTCACATAGAAAATACCGTTCAACCTTTCAAATGGTTTTTGAAAAATTGAAATCGGTTGATTAGGACGGCCACAGTAAATATTTAAAGTTAACACTCTTCTTTTTTATTTTCAACCAATTAGTTTAAGTGCATTTATCAATTTGCAATTTAGTTTTTTTCAAAAATTATAATTTTATACTACTATTTTTTCTTAATTTTATCTGTATTTAACAAAAAAAAATAATTTTCAAATAAAAAAAAATGTTAATCTGTTTAAACTAAATTTGCACGAATTTTTTTATCAGTTAACTTAATTTCAACGAAACATACCTATTTAAAAATCTAAAATGAAGTAATGACATTTTACTTGGTCTGACGACAATTCTGTATAGAATGCATATACATATTGAAAATTAACGGGACTTTGTGTTATGATCTCTATTAAAATATTAATAGATTTCCAGATAATCGACTTTGATAATTTAAAATTTGAAAAATCTCGACTTTTTCAAATAGAACACCCTGTGTTTTATGATTTCATTAGATGTCTTTCTGTAGACCCTACAATTTTTTACTAGCTTTCCCTATACCTAAGTTGCGTAGTTTTTGTAAAAAAAAATTTTTTTTTGTAAAATACCGGATTTGCACCCCTTCCTTTGTCGAGAAAAATATTGTAAGGGTATTTATTTTTATTACATTTATTAATTGTCTAGCTACACTAATTAAATTAAAAATTAATAACTGAAAAATTTAGATATTTGAGTTTAATAAATCAGTCTTTATGGAAAGTTCCCATTTATTTGTAAATAAAATTAAAAAACCATAAAATCATTACAAGTGATTAAGAATTAGCAAAATATGGGAAATGTTTGCTAGCAGCACGTATTTACAAAGCAAATAATCCAAATTTACAGAGATTCCTTTGAATGAACAGCAAATGCGAATTATGAGAAAACTACCATGAGACATGAAAGTAACAACGATAATATTTAGTTGTGGCGTCTGCTGTTGAAAATCCAAATATTAGTGCCAGGAAATTAGTAGTAACCTTTTAGTTTTCAATAGCTTGACAAATAAAATATTGAAGAAGTTTCATCTGTATCATATTGAAAATCAAGCACTGTTACCGTAGTTAGGAAAGTTATTAGTGAAATTGGAAATTAAAAAATTTGGATGAATAGAATTTTGAAAAAAGAATATTCACAGTCGCAAGCTAACTTAAAATAAATACCCTTATAATATTTTTCCCGACAAAGGAACGGGCGCAATCCGGTATTGTACATAAAAATGTTTTTTTTTTTCAAAAACTACGCAACTTAGGGAAAGTTATTAAAAAATTGTAGCATTTACAGAAAGGCATCTAATGAAATCATAAAACACAGGGTGTTCTACTTGAAAAAGTCGAGATTTTTCAAATTCTAAATTATCAGGTTTGGCATTTTTTTGCCCCCTGTATATCGCAGTTCAACTTTTGATACGTTTTTTGAAAGAGCCATCTTCACGCTACAGTTCCTGAATAAAAATAATTTCTAGCTATCATACAATCATAATTATGTCAACTACTAGAAGTGGCGAAACGTAAGAAAAAAAAAATGAAAAGTCGATTATCTCGAAAACTATCAATATTTTAATAGTGATCATAACACAAAGTCCCGTTAATTTTTCACGTAAAATTCGATAATGCCATAAAAAATATAGGTTTCCATTAAAATTAAGTTGGTACAGGGTGATTCACTATATTTTGACCTCCCTTTAACTTTTTTGTCTTAAGAGTTATAAAAAAATGTGAAATATAAAAGTTGCACGAGTTTTTATGAATTTTTCGAAAATGATAGTAAAAAAACAAATGAAGTCCAAACAAAATGCCGCGGATTAAGATTGTTAAGTTAAATGGAACACCCTGTATATTTTAACATATTTTAATAGAACGTTCCCTGTAGAACATAGCCATATAGGGTTTGTTGGGTCCATCTCTAACAATAAGCAAGATACTTTTAAAAAACTAAAAGAATGTTTTTTTATTAAGAAAATAATACATCTTGTAATTGTTAGACCTCTTTCAGGTATTTATGCCTTTTTTCCAATTACGTAAGGATTTACGATTTAGTTATAATATATTTTGACAGATCGGACATTGATACGGTCCAAAATGCGTATAGGTAATGTAACGAAATCTCATTAATTAGGCCGTGAGAGGTCTAATTTACTCATGGACATTATATGGTAGGTCGTGACAGTGACAGGTAGTAATGTCTTGACAACATTGTTATTGATTGACAGTATGTATTATTATTTAATTAAAATAGGTTACACAGAAGTAGAAAATTATTTAGAATTAAAATAGAGAATGGAGAAGAACTTTGCTCTATTTTAATTCCTATTATATTTCAATTTTCTACTTCTGTGTACCCCATTTTAATTCAATAATAATACAAACTGTCAAACAACAACAATGTTGTCATGAGATTACCTGTCACTGTCACGGCCTACCTACAACATTGTCCATGAGTAATTAGGCCTCGCACGGCCTAATTAGTGAGATTTAGTTACAATACCTGCATTTTGGACCATATTAATGTCCGATCTGTCAAAATATGTTATAACTAAATCTGTAAATCCTTACCTAATTGGAAAAAGGCAGGAATGCCTGAAAAAGGTTTAACAATTATAAGATGTCTTATTTTCTTAATAAAAAAAACTTTCTTTTCGTTTTTTAATAGTATCTCGCCTATTGTTAGCGATGGACCCAACAAACCCTACATGACTATGCTCGACAGGGAATGTTCTATCCAAATATGTAAAAATATACAGGGTGTTCCATTTAACTTAACAAAGTTAACATCCGCAGCCATTTTGTTTGGACTTCATTTGTTTTTCTAATACCATTTTCGAAAAATTCATAAAAACTCGTGCAACTTTTATATTTCACATTTTTTTATAACTCTTAAGACAAAAAAGTTAAAGGGGAGTCAAAATATAGTGAATCACCCTGTACCTGCCCAGGAAAACCTGAACACCCTATATATGCAAATATATTTTCATTTTGTGCAGCTCCGGAAAGTAGGCAACTCTGTAGAAAAAAAATTAAGTTATATCTTTTATTAACCTAGATATTGGACTTAAGCGCACTAGGTGGACACGGTGTATAATAATAAATAGGATACAGAAATTGAAGTTTTTAATATTTTCTTATATAGCCATGAAAGAAATAATTTTTGCATTATCATATTTAATATTTCGTCTTGCTGTTTGCTGTTGTACCCAGCCAGCATTGTCTTTCTGCTACATGCAGCGTGGACTTTTGCCAGGACTCTTAAAAATTATGTGAAATTCTCGACTGCTTTTATGTTTACTTTCGTTGCATGCCAATTTTCAGAAATGTCCACTTAAAATATGAGTTTGTTGTTTGTACTGTGTCTTTTTACACAATGTAGTAAGTAAATTAAATTAAATATTTTCGTATCCCCTACGACTCCGTGATTTCTGCAATTGCAACGTTTAATTTCGAAATATTTTAATTTTGTTGATGCAACAAAGGAATAAGCTACTAAAACATTTTTTAAATGAACGTTTGAAAAACATTTAAAAAAGTTGATAGATGCCATATCCATGAATTTTTACAAAATTAATTTATTTTTTGGTATACCTACCCCACGTACTAATCAAGATTAAAAACCTCTTTAAGTCAAATTCCAGGGCAGTACTGGTAAAAATCCGGTTATTTATGGTATCACTTAGAAAGGTTCACATGTACATTATTTCTATCAAGGAAGGAAATCGCAAGAGTAATTTAGATACAGGCTTGAGTAATATTTGACTACTATTCTAATAACATTTGGGTATTAAAGCAATTAGTTACGTCATATATATGCTCAGCATCTCCCCCGTCAATCCGGTCTTTCTTTACTATTTGAATAATACTAAGATTAATTACTACAGTCTGGGGGAGTACCCCACTGTATTCCAAGCAGAAATCTTCGCGATAATGGCGTGTCTGGCAGAGAATGTACGTAGAGGTTACAGACGTAAACTCATATATATATATTCTCTGATAGTCAAGCTGCATTTAAAGCTTTAACCGCACACAAGGTAAGTTCAAAACTGGTGTGGGATTGTTTACAAATGCTGACTGAACTGGCCAACAACAATACAGTCAGACTGTGTTGGGTGCCAGGGCACAAAGGCATTTGTGGAAATGAGAAAGCGGATGAACTTGCTAGGAAGGGATCCGAGACAGAGTTCATTGGCCCGGAGCCCTTCTGTGGCACATCTCCCAGTGTGGTCAGGCGAGCTCTGGGCAAATGGACTGAAACAGAACACAGGAAATACTGGACTTCAAGGCCAGGACATAGCCATTCTAAGGAGCTTATGGAATATTCTTCGAAGGGAAGAGCGAATGAGCTACTGAGCTTGAACAGAATCCGGTTCAGGAAAGTGACAGGACTCATAACGGGACACTGTCACTTTAGGAAACATCTACATAAACTAAAGCTTGTAGACAGTCCGGTCTGCCGAGGATATGAATCGGCGGATGAAACTTCTCTGCATATCCTGGGCGAGTGCCCGGGATTTGCACGTAGCAGAATGGCGCTCCTTGGGAGACCCTATTTGGAACCCAAGGAACTGAGAGAAGTGTCAGCAAGGAAGCTTTTGGACTTTGTAAAAAGGACAAATCTACTTGCTGAATAGGACTAGTAGTGGGACGCACAATAGGCCTAATTAGGCCGCAGTGCTATGGGACTTTTCAAGGACCAACCACTAGATGAAGAAGATGAAGATGAAGATGAAGATTAATTAAATTATAAACGTGAGTCGTGTAAATGTCGTGAACTATCGCAATAAAATTGGTGTAAAAATAAGATCTATTTAGAAATGATGTTGAAAATGCAATTTTTCGTGCTTTTACTGCTCTGACATTTTTGTTTGTGTGCGGTATTTTAACTTGATAATTGAATTTGATAATTATTTTATATTTTGGATCACTGGATTTAGAATACCTAAATCTGTAACTAAAAATTATATTTAGGTACATGCTTGGTTACTTATTTTTTTATTTTTTTAGCATCAACTCATATACCTATAAGCTGTTTGACTTACTAATAACTGCTGAAAAATAGGTACCTATAAGTTTAATCATCTTAATGTATTTGTTTAGTGAACAGGTCGAACATCTCATGGTTTTTGTAAATCGACGCTTTAGTACGAAAACATGCTATCTCAGATTTCGGTTCGAAAACATGCTATCTCAAATTAAGCTTGGAAAACATGCTAACTCAGATCTTTAGGTAAAAACATGCTATCTCAGTGTGACTAGAAATTTAAGTTGACACATTGAATAATTGAAACCGTGCATTTATTGTAAACTGATATAATATATTTTTTAAAAAGTAAGGAATGTTTATGTTCAGATACACTGTTTGTTTTATTTTTTTTTATTCAACATTTTTCAATTAATTTTGTTAAGTTACTGTTATAAACGACAAAATTGTTAATTAAAAAAATAGAATAATATGCAGTATGCTGCAACAAGTACATTACTTGACGTTTTTTGAAATAACAAATTATAAAAAAAATAGTATATATCTTAATATATAAAAATGTTTGTTATTATTAAAAATTATTCGATCAGATAAGAGTACGCCATTAATTGTGATATCAAAGCAAACTTGTATGAAATAAATCGAATAATTTTCAGTAATAACGAACATTTTTATATATTAAGGTATACCTACACTATTTTTTTTATTTTTTTATAATTTATTTCAAAAAACGTCGAGTAATGAATGTGTTGCAGCATACTGCATATTATTCTATTTTTTCAATTAACAATGTTGTCGTTTATAACAGTAACTTAACAAAATTAATTGAAAAATGTTGAATAAAAAAATAAAATAAGTGTATCTGAACATAAACATTCCTTACTTTTTTAAAAATGTATTATATAAGTTTATTATAAATGCACGGTTTCAATCATTCAATGTGTCAACTTAAATTTATAGTCACACTGAGATAGCATGTTTTTACCTAAAGATCTGAGTTAGCATGTTTTCCAAGCTTAATTTGAGACAGCATGTTTTCCAACTGAAATTTGAGATAGCATGTTTTCCAACCGAAATCTGAGATAGCATGTTTTCGTACTAAAGCATCGAAAGGTATTACTGAAAAGTACGCGAGTATACTTCTCTAATAAACTTACACAAAGCCATTAAACAAAGAATTTAATATACAGGGTGATTCACAACTTATCCAAAAAAATTTGGGAATAGATGCAGCATGAGAAATGAAATCAATATCGTAAAAATTTTTTTTGTAAAATCCTTATAGTTTCCGAGAAAAAAAAAATTGAAGTTATAGTACATTCAACCACTACATAGCTGGACAACTGTAGTCTCTAGCGTCATTCACCACGTGGCCTCAGCGACTCCGAATACTGAGTTCGGATTGTGCAATCGTCGTTGGGATATTTACCTGTTATCTGTCGTGTTGTTTACAATAGGTTTTTAGTAGTTAGTGTCAACAATAGGCCTAATTAGGCCGCAGTGCTATGGGACTTTTAAAGGACCAACCACTAGATGAAGAAGATGATAGTACCAAAAATGGGTAGTTCGTGTCAAAAATGGTTTGCGTGTACTCGGAGTTGATGGATATCGTTTTAATTTATGGTGAAGCATTTGTGTTATGGTGAAACAAGACAACATTTCGTAGAAACTAAGTACAACGGACCCAAATGTGTTTACACATTGGTGGATAAAATTTTGAACAATTGTTGTAACATCAGGTATGTAAAATGATTTTATTATTTAAAAACACAAATTAATTTTATTAATTAATAAAGGCAAAAGCAGTTTAATTTGCCGATATAAAATAGGTGCGATAAAATTATATTTACATATTTCTTTGCGAAAGTTTTTGTCCGTTTTTATCACGCCGCCATGCCATGCCATGCCGGTCGCATTGTGCACGGTCAGGTTTTACAGTGGACCGGTTTCCAGTGCCGTGCAGAAGTGTATTTTTAAATCATTTTCGAACTGCCCTTTTTGATTTTTTCTTTACAAAATTGTATTTGTAAGGGTCCCCTGTACATCCAGAATTTTTTTTTTTTGGATAAGTTCTGAATCACCCTGTATAATTGTAACTGAGCTTTTGTATACGTTACATTTAACAGATATTCAATTTTCCATTTTATTACATTCCAGAAAAATTGTTTTTTAAATAAAAATTATTATGATATAATCCTTAAGCCACATCATATATAAAGTTGTCAATTTCAGATAGAAATATACAATATTTAGAGAAAATAACAATATTTATTAAAAAAATCATTCTGTGAAATTACTATTACCAATTTAAATATTGTCACAAAGTGAAATAAAATCGTACTGTCAAAATACAATAAATGTTTACAAAAATAAAACAGTTTAATACTATCATACTATCATACTATCGATATTAATAATATCACGACTTCCTACTGTAATTTTGCAGAATTAAAATATTCCAGGTTATAAAAGGAACACTTTTATTCACATTATTTTATTCTAAATTTTGAAAAAACAGGTAAATAATATCGATATTAATAATATCACGACTTCCTACTGTAATTTTACAGAATTAAAATATTCCAGGTTATAAAAGGAACACTTTTATTCACATTATTTTATTCTATATTTTGAAAAAACAGGTAAATAATTTAAGTTTCTCCTAAGGCGGAATTTAAATTATGTTATTTCTACATCAAAAAACAATTCAAAACACAAAACAAAACAATTAAAGTCTTTCCTAATTTTTCTTGAAGAGAAGGAAAATAATTGTTAGTTTCACTTAATAATTTTCAATTATAATGATTATGTTAGATTTCACTGTTTGTAGGTAACGTAGATACTGAGAAATAACGTTACAGGATATCTAATTAGTATTAATATAATTATATTATTAACATAAAGCAGATAATTAAACTTAGGAAAAAATATGCAACGGGAAATTTTCCGATGTGACAAGTGATTTAAAGTTTTCCCATTTGGACTCAAAATAAAAACAAACTATGTTACGACACATAATCCTGATCTGCAAATGAATATTAAAATGAAAATTTTGTAGTTAATGATTATTGCCGTTACTTTGAGTTACCATTATTTATTTTTTCAAATAAATCAAACTATCTAAAATACATATGACCACATTGGTGATTGGAAAATGTCACGCAATAAATTACTTGTAAGGGTGGTTACTTCTATCCCTGGCAACCGAAGGGGAAGATCAAGAAATTATCCAGTACATTCTTTTCGATAGTAGGAAAAGTGGACGTAATTTTATTTTTGAGTAACTTTCAGAACGAGGGAAAAAATAAAAACTACCTCTTTCCGTTTGAAAAGTCAAAAATTCATAGGAAATCAGGGAGGTTCAAGAAGATTTTTTTTATGTGAAAGACCTACAGGAGACCTTAATTATTTCGCACTTATTTAGACTGATGATTGAATTACTTGAGCCACGCATTAACATTGTTGTATTTAAATATTAATTATTTAAGTTTTCCAAAGTTTGATTTAAAATTTCGAAAATTTCGAAGTATAACTTTATGTTACGAACGGTATGAATATTTCTATTCTCTATTTTCTATTTTATCGATTACTTCCCTCAGAAAATGATAAAATTATGACATATGTGACTGTATCAATACTATACAATTAGTTCAACTAAAATAAACAAGACTAGTCAAAAATGTGTTTCTATATCATTTTGTGTATTTTATGTAAAAAGGTCCAGAATGTTTTTTTCTTAAAAACTCGTTTGTTTTTTCGGCAACGTCTTCATAAATTCATGTTTTTGTCGTATTGTATATCTCCGAAACCTTTTGAGATATGGATATAAATTTTGATGTGTCAATTGGCAGCTAATTGTTTTATTTATACATAATTCTTAAGTGTTTCCTAAAACATTGGTGTTCACCACATTTACCTAAACAGAAATATAAAAAAGATAGAGGAGTGTTATATGTATGACCCTGTACATACATTGTACATGACGACGGTTCACATCTGGACTAGCAGTACATACGACGTCGTTAAAATGTATCACTTCTGGATATTTCATGTATATGCATTACCCGCATAGGTATATATTATGTACAGGGTCAATCACATAACATTCTACTCCCCTTTTCTTCTTTGTCCTTCTTGCAAAGAATGATGAAAACCAAAAAATTTTAGTGGATTTTCTTGTGGCCTCAAAGAAACATAAAAAACTGTTCAATGTTATAGTTAGGAGATGTAAACCAAACTTTGGTTTTTTAAATGCATTAATTAAAGATGTATTTAGTAATTTTAAAGGCAGAAAAGATACTGACGCAATTGCTTCATGGCAAGCTTGACTATGTGCAGGATCAGCAAACAAACCAAATTATTGTGCAAATACAGCACACAACTTATCTATATAGATGTGGCATGAGAAATGGAGTCAATATCGTAAAAAAATTTTTTTTAAACCTTATAGTTTCCAAAAAAAAAGGTGTACTACTTTCAAGCATTACATCGCTGGACAACTGTAGTTTCTAGCGTCATTCGCAATACGCGTGGAGAGCTACGTGGCCTCAGCGACTCCCAATACAATCGTCGTTGCAGTAGTGTTTACAATAGTTTTTGAGTACCTAGTTAGTGTCAAAAATAGCTTGCGTGTATAAAAACTCAGAGTTGATGGATATCGTTTTAATTTATGGTGAAGCAAGACAACATTTGTATTATGGTGAAGCAGGACAACATTTGTGTTAGTTCATAGAAATTGACTTTTGAACAGTAGTTGTAAAATCAGGTATGTCAAATTATTTTACTAATTAAAACCACAAATTAATTGTATTAATTATTAATTAATAAAATAGATGAAGGGTACAATCACCCTTACAAGTATGGGAATGGAATTTCCGAATACCTACCCTGTATACATATAAACTTCTACCAAATAACAATAATGTAACGACATATGTGCTAATCCTTCTAGGCGTATACCCCTCTTATGCAATATAAATAATACCATACTTTGTAATTTACGATACGGGCATAGCCTTAAATATTTAACGCCAACTTTAATGCACATTTAGGGAATTTATTACCCCTGTGTCTATCGTAAAATCCTTTTTTGTTTTCTAAACACGCTTTTTACCCCGCCCTAGCCTACAGGTGACCGATGCATTATTTATTAGGCAGACATCGATTTGCCGGTAAACACACACACACAACGCCAGCGTCTGGCTAGGTGAATCACTCTGTCCGAGTAAAATTAAAACAACCATTAGTGGTTTCTCTACAAACTAAACAAATCCAATAAGAGGAATACATTTAAAAAAAAATTCTCTACGACATTCTGGTAATTCCTTCCGTACAATATAATGTATAGCGAACTTTTTTATTTGAAGTAATAGACTAGTACTTCCAAATGCAAAGTTGTAGGAAATAACTTGATTAAGAAAAATTTACAAATAATTTTTTCCGCTGTTGTCAGATTTCTGCAGTAGCTACTAAAACGATATTTTTTTAAATGGCAGCACCCTATTTTTTAACATAATTTGACAAACCTTAAAATTCTAAATAAAAAATGTTATGTCACATTTCTTTATTGGAGTAGCCGTTTTAGAACAATCAACAAAAACAACGAAACTAATCTGCAGTCGGCAGGAACTACAAGAAGCTAACATAGCAATAGTAGGCCTTGGAAATTAAACAAAAATTGTGTTGTTTGAAAGGAACCATCATTATTGTGTTGTGTTGTGTCATTGTGGTATTTGACAGCTGTTGTATTTGAATGTGTAT
Source organism: Anoplophora glabripennis (assembly GCF_000390285.2). NCBI lineage: Eukaryota > Metazoa > Arthropoda > Insecta > Coleoptera > Cerambycidae > Anoplophora > Anoplophora glabripennis. The sequence continues at coordinate 352,468 of NW_019416382.1, read as the reverse complement.
AAAAATAACGTTTTAATCAAGTTGTTAAGATGATTTTCAGCCTTTTGCAGATCCTTGGGCATGGGCAGACACTACCAGTTGTTTTTAGTTTTACTCAGTTATTTTTTAGAAACTTCGGATTTGGAAGAGTTTCTTCTCTCAAACGTTTCTTTGGGTGTTTAATGAAGCGACATCTAATAGTGTCGGCAAATTATTTTGCAAAAACTAAAAATATCGATGTCCATTCAAACGTTTCTCAAAAACGTATGGACCTATTAAATTATTACCCACCATTCTTACCCATAAATTAATTATAAATCGGTGCCGGTCTTCTGTTAGAAGAATACCATGCGGATTCTCTTCATCTTATAATGTAAGTTATGGGAATTAAGAATTAAGAACTTATTCTTGTTTTGTTTTTCTGTTTTGTATTATGTGTAAAGTATGCTTGTCAAATTTTGTTAAAGAAAATTACATTACCAAACAGTAAGATTTTCTAGGCTCTTATTTTAAAAATATGTACAGTTCTAACATAGTAATTATGTCCAATTAAAAATTAAAGACAAAAAATGGTGGAGGCGTCACTCGATGTGTACTATGACATAAAATCACAAATATTTTCTAAACTGTTAGTTTTACCGAGTTGAACCAAGAGGGTAGTATCGTTAACAAATTCTTCAAGGAACTTATATTTGATACAGATTGCGATTGCCATCTATGCAATAATTCTAGGTTGTTAACCATTGGGTATAGTCCGTCCCTGGCGTTCTGGGCATAATGAAGTTTTGCTTACAACATCAAAAATAAGCTGTACGCATGTGTTATTGATCACCAAATTTACAACATGCTGAAATTAATAGTTTAGAGACTAAATAAAAATAATTTTTTAATTTTCTCTTTGGAGGGTCCGTAAGTTGTTACCGAGGGATCTTATGAAAAAAAATTATATGAAGAACTGATATTATTTTGACCTCATCTATTTGTACTCCACTTTCTTGTATCAAGAACTGGAATACTCTGTATAGGCCAGTCAAATTGTCGAAAATACATCGTTTTTTTGCCAAAATTTAGTTCAGTAAACAAAGACACGTAAAAATGAGGAAAAATTTCGTAGAACTGAATGAATTACTTTACCCCCAGCTGAATGTTAGGGCTTCATTTTCAAAATGGCGTCCAAAGTTCGCAAAAAACAATTTTTTTCCAATTAAAAAAAACTAAACAATTAAAAAAAATGTTTTGGACAAAAGGTGTAGAACTTTTTTAACAAAAATTTTGAACCCAGCCCATGTCAATTGATAAGCAAATATATTATAGTCTGTTTGGAAATGAAAGAGAGTAATAAAACCCCGAGATAAGAACCGGCCATGGGCGTGGTAATATTTCGTTTCAGGTAATTATCGGGAAACACTAATGCTAACAGGTAATGGGTGTACATTAGTATATTTTACTGGATACATCATAAGGCAGGAGCCAGTGTATTGTGACAGATCAATCCAGTCTTAGAGCTGAATATACGAAGACGTGCTAGTGCAGTAGAGTAAAATTCGACTTGTGTTTAGTGACTATTGTGCCAGTGGATATAATATTGTTTGGGTAAAATGTCGAGCTTATCAGATTACGTACCTGCTAAACGCGTGAAAAGATGTGCGCTGTCTCAGAATGAGAAGATTATTATATTAAATGTATTTAATGCATTGAAACACCAAAATCCTACCAACAGTGTTGACGACATCGTGGAAAAGTGTTCCAAAATGACAGGGATTGGAAAATCGACTATCTACAGACTTTTAAAGGAAACAAAAAATGAACAAGATACTGTAAATCCCCCAAAATCATCTACAGGGAGGTCAAAAGTCGTTATAGATGATTTCTTCAAAAATGTCATTCGCAGAAAAGTACACTCATTTTATTTTAAAAAAGAAATACCAACGCTAAACAAAATTTTAAGTGAACTTTCAGAGGACAACGATTTGCCAAAAATCAGTAGAAGCAAATTATGGGCCGTCTTACGAGAGTTGAATTTTTGCTGGGAAAAGCAGAACAGGAAGTCAGTTCTTATCGATAAAGATGAAATTATTTGTTGGCGAAGATCCTACTTAAGATCAATTAGAAAATTCCGTGACGAAGGGAGGAATATTTATTATCTAGACGAAACTTGGGTCAACGAGGGATATACTGTAACAAAAGTATGGCAAGATAAAAATGTAAAAAGTTTTCGACAAGCATTTTTGGATGGACTTTCAACAGGGTTCAAGGCACCTTCAGGTAAAGGGCGAAGATTAATAGTGACACATATAGGTAGTGCCAGTGGTTTTGTAGATGGCGGTTTACTTTTATTTGAATCTAAAAATACAGGTGACTATCACGAAGACATGAACGCAGATGTTTTCGAAGAGTATTTTACACAGATGTTGGATCTTATTCCTCCGGGGTCTGTAATTGTCATGGATAATGCCAGTTACCATTCACGGCAGACCGAGCGGACGCCTACGACTGCTTGGAGGAAAGCCGATATAATTCAATGGTTATCCGGAAAAAACATTTCTTTTGAAACAAATATGGTGAAAAAGGAACTTTTGACACTTGTCAATCTTAATAAAGATCAGAAAAAATATGTTATCGATGAAATGGCAACAAATCGCCAAATAACGGTACTACGGTTACCACCTTATCACTGTGAACTTAACCCAATCGAATTAGTCTGGGCGCAGGTAAAAGGAGATGTAGCGCGAAATAATACGACGTTTAAATTAAGTGACGTGAAAATTTTGTTAAAAAATTCCTTGGAACGAGTAACTGCAGATAACTGGCAAAGATGTATACATCATGTACAAAAAGAAGAGGAGAAAATGTGGGAACTCGATAATTTAATTGACGTTACTGTGGAACCTATCGTTATCAATCTAGGAGACGAAGATAATTCATCAGAATATTCAGAGGATGAATTTTAATATACCTACTTTTTTATTTTCTTTATTGTACATTTATACAACACTACATTTACTCACCATAATTTGAATTTTCAAAATACATATATTTTTGTGTGGAATAAAAGTCTATTCATTAAATTTAAATAAATATTTTGATAATAATATTGAATAATTTTATTTGAATTACTAAAAACCCTCTTAACCCGGTTATGATGCTTAAAGTAGCCTCATGTTTTGAAATGCTGTTTTTATATTGTTTACTTATAAGAGAAATGGACCGAGAAATTGAAGCGGCATAGACAAAGACGGATTGTCGGGGATTAAATTTTAGCTACCTGCTACAATTTAGTACAGTCCGATCGCACAAAGTTTTGTTAAAAGTACACCTCATCTATACGGAAAATACATAATATAAAAATATTGAATATAAGCACCAGTACTACATTTATTTACGATTTGCATATATAATAAGCTTTTATTACTCTCTTTCATTTCTAAACAGACTATAGTTATCAATAATTTGGTCACTATACAACTCTGCTAGCAATAAACATTATTATTAAACAATATTCACCTGTTTATCTGTCGCATATAGTATACCATACAATGTTATATACGTTATAATGGCATTTAGAATTCTAATAAAGATCAAAACCGTATTTCTTTCAGTGTAAACAAAATTTTTTTATATATATTTTCTGTAAATATGAGGAACTCCCCCAAACTGTCGAACTTGGCACACCCTGTATAAGATCTTTTAATATTTCCCACCACGGTGTGACAAATTTATTGTATCAAACTGTCCCGCTGCATACAACCAAAAAAAGCGGACAAAGTGTGCCGAGTAAGACGAATACCTCTTATTAAAATATTAAAATATAATTACAATTCCGAAAGGACGATAAGATCTCCCGCTAGAAGGCAATAAGGCTTCGAGGAGTACAAAAGGAATTCATTAAATATGTGCACGAATAACGTATAATTACCTCATATTTCACAATTAGTTGGAAGGGACGAGAGACGGATGACAAGGACGCCTTACCTGAAACAAAAGACGGTTATAAGGTAAATTGGGAACAAAAGAGTGTAAGGCGCTGCGATCGTCATTGTAGTTCGGTGTCGGATTTAAAAAGGCTTTATGTTCGTTATTAATATCACTAAAACTAGGCGGGAGATTACATGCAATCAAAAATGCAACAGCTTCAGCAAGGAGGAGATATTATCAAAGATCAGTGTGTAAAACAGGTAATTAATATATATTGTGAAAAAAAATAATAAAGAAGTCAAACTTAAAATGAATAAGTCTGATTTTTGAAGTAGTTATATTTTAGAAAACTTTTTGGGAACCGCTGACTTCACTGTGGTATTTATGTAAGTGTAACATAATTTGACTAAGTCCTTTCAGTCTGAGCGTGAACTTTGCACTATTACCTTTATTATACAGAACTTTTTAACTCAAATAGGAATAAAAGAAGATAAAAAAACATATTTTTTAGATGATAAATATGCTCTTCTTGTCGTTTCTATTGGGCAATGGTTTTCGACTATGTGTCCAGTTATTCGCATCTATCTTGTGAACTCAATTAATCACGATTTTCGAGAAGAACGTTGCGGTTTGCGGTAAACAAATTAGAACAAATTAGTGCTTTGAAAAACATTTTGTAGTAGTAGTTGAAAGTGTTTTATTTTCACTTCAAATACAGGGTGTAACTTTAAGTGAAGGTTAGTTTTTTAGGATTAATAGTACGTGTTTCCCTGAAAACGAATCTGAAAATATTATTTTTTTAATCAAATAAATAGTCAAGTTATAATTAGTTTTTTAAAATGCACAATAATATTCACGTATTACAAATACATAAATTGTAGGCAACCTACAGTGCATGTGAAGGGAGATAGTGCGGGTCAACGGTGACGAAGCGAAAAAATAAACTATTGATACGTGTTTCTAAATGTCAAAGGAAGCTCTGTATAAATATGACCCCCACTCAAAGTTACACCCTGTATAATATTCCTTATTTGGGTATTGAAATCTATTTTTTAAATTAATTTTTAACGCGCTGATTTTGAGGTAACGTTGATAGAAACATATAAATATTAAAAAAAACATATATTATAATAAAATTTATTTGATAATATATTTCTAAATTTTAATGAAATAAAGTCTTACCACCCTGTATAGTATAATGGTGTATTTAATGCTATTATACTAAATACTACTAACAGATGGAAATGAGCTAAAAAATACAGGTATTAATGTCAGTACATATATGAGTTCAACAGCATCAAACTACTGTATAAAAAATATAAAGGTCATGTCAAAAATGAAGGGATATACAGGGGAGGTCAAAGGAGTTATTTGCTTTCACAGAAAGAAGTTTGAAAAACAAATTCCAATTATAAATTTGGGCATCTAGTAACTTATGGTAATGTTGATTTCCAAGTATAAACTGATATTCAATACGTCTGGATTATACAGGAGCAGACGAAATTATCCATTTAAATTTATACAAGGTGTCCCTGAAAAGGATGGACAACGCTTGGTCACAAGTTCCTTGGATGAAAATAAGACTATTTAGCCTAACTCACCTATATTCAAAAGTGTACGCCTACTGAGATATAACCTTCTAAAAATGGAACAGTTAACTTGGCTTTTTTCAAATAATTTGAAAACTGTTCTTCTTAGAAACTTCAAATTTGGTACACATTTTTTTATATAACGCCAATGCAATTATAGATTTTGGTAGGAATACATATATAGGATGTTCTCTTTTTAGTGCCTGTGCGCCACTGGCTATCCCGTAACTTTTTTGTATGTACACCAATGACGGCAAAATTTAAATTTTTAAGAATAAGCACTACTTTAGAAGATTTTTGCCTCTTACAGAATTTTGATATCATTTATGGATTTCGAGTAAAACTCGAAATAAATTTATACTTTTCCTGAACAAACTGATATGTTATTAGTTTTGGAATATTGTGAAGGAAATTGTTGTGCTACTGTTCGAAAATATGCTGAAAAATTTCCTAATCGAAGGAAATTTGCTAATGTGGAGGGACTCAAAAGAGTAAAAACCTGTAACATTAAATCATGGTTATCGTATGACCGCGCCGGAACTATTCAGCTGAGAGAACAAATTTTGGAAAGGGTCGAAGAAATTCCGCAAGTAAATACAAGGCGTTTAGCGGCAGAGGTTGGCTTTCAAAAGGTTCCGTTATGAAAAGTCCAGTTATTACAGGTTACTATCCTAACAGCTGGATAGGTAGAAGAAATAATGCCCCTTTAAAATGGCCACCTCAATCCCCGGACCTAAATCCTTGTAATTATTTCCTTTGGGGAGCGTTGAGGATGACAACTTTTCAGTAAATACAGAAAACGAATTATGGGAAAGAATACAACATGAAATTTTTATTTTCGAAGAACTGGTGCTTGCGTTTAAGAACAAGGAAGTCACTGAGCATTTACTATAATATTATTTAGTTTTATTTAAAATGTTAATGTTGACTTTCCTACATTATTAGTTGATATTGTTTATTTAAAATAGGTATTAGTGTTGATTTTTATTTTATTGATTGATAATACTAAGACTAAAAATATATAGTTATTTTTTTTAATGTGACGGTTTTTCATTATCACTCCCCGCTTTGAGGTTGCAGTCATAAATTATTTTTTACAAATCGGAATTTTTGCCTATATTTAATGTATAAAAAATGCCAGTTTTACTCGAAATCCATAAACGATATCGAGATTTTGTAAGAGCAAAAAAATCTTCTAAAATAGTGCTTATTTTTTAAAATATAAGTTCTGGCCTCACTGGCGTACACACAAAAAAATTACGGGATAGCCAGTGGCGCACAGGCACTAGAAAGAGAACATCCTGTATATGTATTATCACCAAATAGGAATTTTATAAACAAGATTTTTAATATGAACCCAAAGAAAAAAAGATTGTCAAAGATGTATAAATGTAAATGGACAATTTCGCCTGCTCCTGTATAATCCAGGTATATTGAATATCAGTTTATACTTGGAAATAAACATTACCATGAGTTACTTTAATTGCCCAAATTTCATTGTTGTCATTGTAACGACTTAGAAGTTAGAATTGGAATTTGTTTTTCAAACTTCCTTCTTTGAACGCGAATAATTCCACAACGAAGCCCGATAGGAAAAAAATGTTTATGAAGTACCACAACTATTTTGGCTTTCCCTGTATATCCTTTCATTTTTGATATGACCTTTCCGGACACCCTGTATATATTCTGTCAACTGTCAACAAAAAAGAAAACAGTAAAATCCTTCACCTTTCTCCAAATAAAAATGTGTGCGTTTTAATATCTACTTCAGGTCACCGTTATTTATTGACTATTTACTTAATTGTGTAGTAAAAATAGGCATTACCTCTTCCAAAACTATGCTGTACATTCTAATTTTTCAACGGATTATGTTTATAGTATCGAAAAGTTACATCACTTGCTGTTTTTGAACAAATTATACAAATCGTTTAAAAAGAACATAGTTATATTTATAACTTGTATGTTATGCATACTAATGACGTTACTGCAAAATATAAAAACAAAACAATACACATCTAGTTATACTGATTGTCTTTAAATATGTAAATAATATTAATTCAATCTTAGTATTTGAAATGTAAAAATGAAGAGAATGATATTTAAATGTACCTCTGACGTTCCTTTATTGACATGAAGTTTTACGATTTTTCTATTTATACATATACAGTAGAATACGAATATGCGATTAAAAAAAATTAAATGCATATATACGCTGAACAAATATTTTCAACTCATTATTTAAACCCCTTTTCCGAACGCTTCTGGCCGCTGACCTACAAGGGTTTATCGAGAGTGAATCTTGATCTACCGTATTCGGTCACTAACCTAGATTTTACTGCGTGTTTAATAGTGAACGACAATAACAAACTAGGAATTTTTTTTACATTTTAAATTAAAGTATTATTTATTTGTTAATAAAATAAAAATAATTGTTTTCGAATGTTAGGCTATTTAGTATTTTCAATATTGTTAACGTTTTCGCTATGTTATAATGCTTATAATTGAATGTGCAACACTTTTCATTTCCAGATTAAACTGGAAACGTCTTATATATCAAATAAAGTTGCTCACGAGGTGATTTTACGTTTTACGTTGAAGAAAAAGCGACTGACTTGGTTTCAACCGAGAAGCGACTTTTCTACCGATTTTCTGCGGCTGTAAGTAAACCGAGACGGTTCAAGTGACATTTAGGGCTATTAAACAAATTAATGCCTTCGGCTCACACAAAGACAATTGAGAGCTACATTCGTCTGGCACATTGGAGTAGGCGTGGGTTGATGGGAAGTCACATTGAATTATACTAATCAAGGATGCCACGCCGATGACGTCACCCTGACCCTTGTAGGACTCGAGAAACAAAACAAGTGCATGGGTGACAATAATTATTGAATTGAATAAAAATAACAAATTTAGAAAAACTATAATGTAGAAAATGATAATGATAATAACTGATTATCATAATATGATGAGTTATGATTTTGTTTCAATTCTGGTACTATAGGAAATAGACTAATAGGCATAAGTATTCAAAAAATTATACTATAAAACTTTGTAAACATAAAAAATAAAATATATAATTCTCTTAAGTTTAACAAAACAAATATTTTAATAATAGGACCTAATTATGATAAAAATAATAATTCAAGAAAAAATAAATAAATAAACTTATGTGATCGATAAAACTGATCAATTGTACCATAGTTTAATTAAAGAATACATCTATTTTTTTTTAATTATATACAAATTACATAATATTTGCCTTTTGCGGTTTCCATTAACTGAGTCCGTATAAATATTTAAACTTTTCGATATGTCCCAGGTTTCTAATAAATTTGATTTCATTGTCTTCACTGCCGTTAGATACAGGGTGTGGCGTGTATAATCTATAAAAATTAAACTACAGCTTCCTGATGATATTTGTAATAGAAAAGTCTTATACGAAAAAGTTATATCTTTGCGTTTTTTTTTTGTAAATTAAAGTTCATTCAAAGAAAATGAAGGGTCGTGTTATTTATTAAAAACTTTGGAAATGTTTTTAAGCGACCCGAGATGCAACCTTATAATTTAAGTCGGTATAATCTAATACTAGTAATACTAAAAGAAGGTTAGGTTAGGTACATTGTCAAAAAATTTGTGCAGTCACCTGATTTTGTATTTACATTGAATTCATTATTCAATTAAATTAAGTACTGGTCCATCGACCCATCAGTGTTAAGAAGTGAACGATTCCAGACAAAAGTTTTTATTTTGTAATTCCACGATAGTAACAGTGTAATTTTTATAAAGAAGAAAAAAAAATAAGAATAGCGTGCCGATCCGCCCAGCAAGTAGGAACCTCATCTCGTACCGTACATCGCATCTTAAGGCGTCAGCTGTTGCACCCCTATCATCTACAACTAATTCAACAGATTTTACCCCCGGATTGTGATCAATGAATGCGTTTTTGCAGATGGTTTTTTACGGCAATATGGCAATCAAGTAGACTTTTCTGCTTATGTTTGAGTAACAGATGAGGCGACATTTACCCGTGATGAAGTGAATTTCCATAATATGCACATAAGGGACGATAAAAATCATCACGCAATTAGAGAAACTCATTTTCAACATCGGTTCTCGGTAAATGTTTGGGCTGGTATAATAATAGATGTGCTTGTGCGTCCCTATTTTTCTTTATAGGACGACTAAAGGTCTGTTCCAACAAGAGTCAGGGATTGGTTCCGAACCGTTTGAAATGTTTGGCCAGCTAAGTTCTAAATGTTTCTTCAGTGAATATATCGCAATAATTAGTTGGACGCACATTTCGAAAGGTTCGGAACCAATTCCTGACTCCTGTTGGAACAGACCTTAAATGGACCAACATATGCTGACTTTTTGGAGGACCGGTTGCCTGAATTATTGGACGATGTTTTATCTACAACATAGGACTCCTCCACACAGTTCTCGAAAAGTAACGACACTTTTGAATGAAACGTTTCCTCAGCAATGGATTGGACGCTTTGATCCTGTGCCGTGGCCACTTCGGTCACCCGATCTAACTCCAATGGACTTTTATCTTTGGAGTCACTTTAAGTAATTGGTTTACAATACACCAATAGTTACGGTGGAAGAATTGCGAAACCGTATGTATACTTAAAGCTGCTGACACAATTAGGGGAATACCTGCAATTTGGAAAAATATTCGCCAAAATTGGGTGTGTCGGTGCCATGCCTCTATCCGCGCTAATGGGGATCAATTTCAACATTTACTCTAGAAATGGTAAGTTTTATTTCATTTTGTTCCATATTTGAATGGAGATTGTTTAGTGCATGAAGTTGGTAACTATAGAGCTTACGGATGTGGTTTTGTTTGCGAACTCTTGCAGTAACAACAATGCATTTAAGATAATAATAACTATTAATTATTATAATAAGAGTAATAGAAATATCTATTTTTCTTAGTTTGTACTTTTGCATTGAAAAATTCTCCAAAAACTGAGAAGTATCTTTCTATCTTTCAACGACGATTTGTTTACGCGACTGGTCTACAGCACGGAACTCATCGTACAGCACACGGACAGGACCGTACCAGAGAAAATATTTTGATCCATAATTGAACTCTAATTTACGAAAAAAAAACCGCAAAAATAGGACTCTTTCGTATAAGACTTTTCTATTACAAATATCGTTAGGAAGCTGCAGTTTAATTTTTATAGATTGTACAAGCCACACCCTGTACAATCAGAAGAATTATTTTCTATTTCATATAAAGTTCAGAATTCTTTTTAATTTTATATATGTATAATGTAGAAAAGATAGGTAAAATTAACAGCTAAACTTTCAAGATTATGTTCCAAAAAATTGTTTTAATTAGTTTTAATTTTTTTTCATCATATTTTTATTGTTAATATAACAACTTTTATTGGTAATTTCACTTATAATTATTATAATTTTTTTAATAAAACATTGATATAGTTTCTGATCAGGAAAGTAACGTCTGTTTAAAAAGAAGTTTTGGTATTTTATTTAAAACAACCACGTCCCCAATAATTAACCTAATGTTTCGTTTTTCAGTACCTTAAATAAAATAAATTTTTATTCAAAGTATTAGGAAAAAAGTAATTTCTGAATAAAAAGTGAAACTAATTTCCCCATAAAATTATTTTTAAACATGTAAACATTACTCTTAATTTTTACTTTCATGCTTCGTTTAACAAAAATGCAGTGAGACAAAAACCTTTGCTTACAAACTTTCCATTTAAACGTTTAGTACGTATATTTCTAACTCGAATTCAAAAACGTTAAACAATTTTTCATTTTTTGTTTGTAAGTAAATCTGTAATATGTACTTTAACTTCGTGATGACACATTTTACGTGTTTTACATTATTTCACTGAATTTTTAAGACGTCACGACTAGAATGACGCTATGCTCAAAGCATTGTAGCCTTATTAATCTAGGTGGTAATGAAATAAATTCATTGCCATACTCGTTCACATTGCTTCAAAATGCGTAGATAATATCTCCAGTTTAGACAAGCGTTAAGTGTATCGCGAAATTTGATATTGCGATCTTGAATTTCTGCTATTTGTTTGTTATGTCTTCACAATGAAGAGTAGAGCACTGTGTATGAAAATGATATGCTTAGTCACTGTTTTATATCGGAGCTGCTAAGCGCGTCCTTTATCGCATGTGCAACTCTTAATACTTGCGAAAAATCTATCAAGAAAAACTGCGCATATTGTAATAAATTGGTGATTAATTACCTACTTGAATAGGTGCCTACTGAGTTACTAGTAATTTTAATTGAAATACAATAGGACTAAATACATCGGTATAAGTATGAAATAATCTAACGTTTCTCTTACAGTTAGACTTCAGGGAAAAAATCTCCTATTTATGTCTAGAGAAAACAATTGAACACCTTATACTTCTGAAACCTGTATGTTTTCTTATTGAAAAAATATTAATATTGTATATCATCTGTTTTTGTCTCATTAGAATTGAATTATACAAACACTACTTATAATTCAATTCTAGTCATGTCGCTATTTTTAAATTTTAATTAAATTGTATTAAAGAAAACTGATAACAGTTAAATTCAAACATGTTTAAAATATGTGTTTTCCATGCAAGGTGTTTAAGATATAACAACTCCGTACTGTTTCTTGAGACCTGATTAATTAGTGGAACACCCTGTATATACAATAATTTGTAAAATTTGTTTTAATTTAAGCTTTATCAAAGTTCAACCAATTTAATAGTAGTAACATGCAAAAAGCGCAGTTGCAGATTAAGGAGGTTTATCGGGTACGGAGGTTCGTCTAAAGTCTAACGAAAGTTTCCGTAGATTTGCTAGTGACTAAAGTAGAAAGCCTTTAGATTTGGCAACGTTGCACTTGGCTGGCGCGCTCTGCTCGGCGTTCGCTCGCTCCCGTTCAATCATTCTGTTTGTTTGGACACCTGCGAATTTCAAATAATACGCTACGTCGAGATCGCGGCGTTGCCGCTGTCACGCAAATGGAGAATAAGTTAGTTAACGACAGCAGTTTGAAGGAGAATTATTATAAATTATGTATCTTACAAGTACCTAATCGATTTCTACAAGCTGTTATACGGTTCTTTAGATATCGGTTCCCTATTTATACAAGTTGTGCATTCTAAGTGGAAAGACCAAAAAAATCTACATTCTAATAAGACTGCATTAAATTGTGAAAAATTATTTTAATAATATCTCGTCTCCTAGGTATCCAAACTGGTCCAAATTTTTTTTGAGGATTTTCTTCATATTAATAAGCTTATATTAATTTTTTTATGAATACTTGTTCGTCAATTCCAAATCAGATAAACCTCCTTAAAGTATCTGCAGTGTGTCCCGACTGGGGTACCGCATTCTTGTAAACTTATTTATTATTGATTTTTTTCTAGAAAAAGTTATTTTTTGCAAAATCTTTTGTTTTCCTTATCCTGGGAAGCCATGAGCAGTAATCAAGCATGTAATAAAATATCAGGGTGTTGAAAACAATAAAAATTCAAACATTTTTCTTAGACAGTTCTTTTATTTTTTGCTTTTGTTAAAAATTTTATTCAACAAAGTCGCTTAAAAAAATATATTTAAATGCAAGGTCCAATCAGGAAAGAACAATAATCACATTTCACAAATAAATAGACGCCGCCATTTTTAACTTTCTTATTTTATTCAGACAAACTTTATAAAGAATAGTTCTTTATACTTTATACCTTTTACTTTAAATTTTATTAAAATAGTTAAGTATGATTTTCTCGGAGACGTCACACATTAAAAAATAATACAGTAAATAATAATATTCAATAATTTTCTATATGTGTAAGTTAAACTTATTTGAATATTACCAAGGATATTTCCTTATCAATGTCAAAATAATGATTTTTATTAACTGCCCACTGATTCATTTTTATTAACAATGGAGCAACGAATTTACTTGTGAAACTTTATGGAACCGGTAATCTTTCGTACGCACTATAATTTTTTTTTGAAAAGTATCCAAATGTGACTCGTAAAGCAGTTCGCAAGTTAATTAAAAAAATCGAGCTCTTTCCAGAATAAGCCAGAATATGAGCAGAATACACTAGAATAAATGGGAATAAATGATAAATTTCCAATGATCTCGAATTAATGTACATATTAAGGCCTAGTATATCACCCCTCGGCCATTGCAGCATACTGCAAAAAAAATTCACTCAAATTCACTGAATTTTACTCAGTAATCAAGTGAGTGACTTTTGACTCTATTCTGAGTATGTAAAACCAATTAAGAGTAGGCGTTTTCTCTATGATTTAAATTTAACTATTATTAAGTACTTTTGTACTATGAAAATTTTCGAGGGGGGTAGCGCCCCAGAGCCCCCCTCACAAGCCGGACCTGCTTCCATATTATTAATATCTGGAATAGTTTTACACCCCTTTATATTCTCTTTAAATTTTAATTTAAATATCATTGTATTAACTCATACATTACTAAGCTGCCACAGTAGTTTCTACACAGATCTATTTTAGAGACAATATTTTAGGTCTTTATTAAAGGAATTCGTTAACTGATCAGACGAATACATTGCTGTAAAGCACTGCATTTAAACATAATATTCACCAAAATAACCGAATTAACCCTAATTGGGACGATAGAAATAAACAAAGACAACGCACGACAACCATATAATGGAGTGGGGTCACTCAATAATGAGGACATTTACTCCGATTTAACTACAAGTGTATCAAATACGAGTTTATCTGCAGAATTTATTTAACGGGTAGGTATCTATATTTGTGTGGAAATACTCAGTTTTAGTTCACAAATTATGACAAGTGAGTAAAATTATCGAAATGTTCAATACTGAATGGAAATGTACTCAATAATTTCACTCTATGTAACACTTGTTTATATTTAAAGTATTTTAATAATGGAAATCAATATATATTTTATTTTATAATGAAAACTATACGTAGTTGATTTGAATCAAACCTCAGCTGTTGTTTTGGGATTGTTGTCAAGGAATGCGCCAGCCAAGTGTTTATTTGCTCTTGAGATAATGTAATTTATGAGTACCAAAATGTAGCCCAGGATGCCGAAACTAAGAGAGGGTGTTCTTTGTGACAGTGGTGCCTGGTCAGTGTCCGAATAAGGTTGATTAATATAATGTGTGTGCTAGATTGAATACATTTGTTCGATGAATTGTGAATTTGTGAGTAATATGCCATACCTACTCGTTTATGTTTCCCAGTCTTAATGGCTGTGGTTTCTTCGAAGTGTGTCTTTAAGTTCTTTTCAATACTGAGTAGTGTTGAGGTAAGTGACATAATAATATGACTCACACACTCGGTAGTTGGGATGCTAACTAGTTGGCGTCCGNTACTTCGATTTAACTACAAGTGTATTAAATACGAGTTTATCTGCAGAATTTATTTAAGGTATCTATATTTGTGTGGAAATACTCAGTTTTAGTTCACAAATTATCACAAATGAGTAAAATTATCGAAATGTTCAATACTGAATGGAAATGTACTCAATAATTTCACTCTATGTAACACTTGTTTATATTTAAAGTATTTTAATAATGGAAATCAATATATATTTTATTTTATAATGAAAACTATACGTAGTTGATTTGAATCAAACCTCAGCTGTTCACAAGGAATGCGCCAGTCAAGTGTTTATTTGCTCTTGAGATAATGTAATTTATGAGTACCAAAATGTAGCCCGGGATGCTGAAACTAAGAGAGGGTGTTCTTTGTGACAGTGGTTCCTGGCCAGCGTCCGAATAAGATTGATTATTATAATGTGTGTGCTAGATTGAATACATTTGTTCAATGAATTGTGAATTTGTGAGTAATATGCCATACCTACTCGTTTATGTTTCCCGGTCTTCATGGCTGTGGTTTCTTCGAAGTGTGCCTTTAAGTTCTTTTCAATACTGAGTAGTGTTGAGGTAAGTGACATAATAATATGACTCACACACTCGGTAGTTGGGATGCTAACTAGTTGGCGTCCGGGGAAGCCTCGACTTATTTCAGGTGACATAAGCTAGTTGTTGAGGAAAAAATGATACATATTTGCTAATTAATACAGGGCTGGAAAATCCACATGGTCCATCTGCCTTTATACGAGAGCGACAAAGTAAAATAAAAAAATCCGTGCGATAGACAAGGATGGTTATAGTGAAGAAGTACGTCTTCAATGTAACCATCCTTGTCTATCGCACGGATTTCTATGACTTACTTTATCGCTCTCACGTAACGGCTGATGTACCATGGGGACTTTCCGAACCTATATAATGAAAATGTATGGAAGACGGAGTGTAACCTCCCGGTGAGTTACCTATTTATTTGTTTTTTTTTTATTGACAGAACAGTAACGTTGATATTTGTTTCATATACCCTCTTAATTTCTGGCGAATGACCCGGCTGTTGTCGAGATAGACTGTTCTGTGATGACCCATGTATAAAAGGTAACAATACCAACAATAACATTTATTTTACACTCCATACCTTTATTGCTTTCACTCACACCCATATTTTTATAGTGTACGTACAGTTAATGAAACACCGTGTATATTACCCAGGCGTCTAATTTCGATGATGAAGCTTCTAATTGAGTTGAGGAGCCTGTAAAATCGACTGTTTGGACGAGGCCTTTGTGGCCGACGTGTTCGTTCCATTTACCAGAACGGAAAAATCGCCACCGCTCTCGCGTCGGCAAGCTTTGCGCGTTATTAATTCTCCTAAAAGCACCATTCATCGGCCGATATTGTTGTGTACTTGTAAATGCACGCCACCTAATTAATTAGCGTCTAATTCGGGGAGCTCCGCCAGGGCGCGCTCTCCAAAGGAAAGCCGTGCGTTCGAACGCTCACTCGTGCGCGCCGTAATGAAATTCCTGGTGCCCCATTGACACTCGAAATTGGTTCCTTGATTGGATTTACTTAATCAGACGGGATTAATTCGTTTAAATTCGTCAGCTGCCGGTTTACAAAATGCAACCGCCGCTGTCCCGTTGTCGCCGCCACGCGGGACCGGCTTTGTGTTTGGGGATAATTTGCACGAGGTCGGTAATTGCGGGATTGGGGACGGTTGCAATTGTTTATGCGCTGTGTCGATCGCGGGGGTCAGGAGGTCGGTAATTCGGTTGCAGTGCAATTATTGCGAACACTGAGAAAAACATTTGGTTGCAATAAAATTGTTCATATACAGGGTGTTATTTAAGTACGTGGCCAAACTTCAAGGGTGATTTGAGTGATTGTAAGACGACAAGTTCATATAAACATAGGTTCGATAATGCTGCGTTTTCACGATACAGGGTGTCAAGCTTTTTTTAAAAATCGTTTGATCGTAACAATCTTAATAATCCTTTAGCCGATTTTGTAGAAAGGGGCTAATTTAGCCCTAACTAGATTAAAATTATTAAGTCCAATGGCGTCCCGGGGGCATCTTAACCAACATTTTTGATAAAAAAAATGTGCACCACTAAGTTTTCAAAAGTTTTATAATTTTTTTCGCATGAAGCAACGAAAAATACAACTTCGTCTCTTGAATTTTTTTCCTTTCTTGTGTCCTTTTTGGAGAAAAAAAAAAAAAAACACTATACCACATCCCCCAGACAAAACAAAAAAAAAAAAAAAAAACAAAAAAATAAAAAAAAGTACACCGGATATTTTCCACATAAAAAGACTCCGAAAAAGTTTGTGTTATATTTTTTCTCCCAAAAAAAAAGAAACAATAGAAGAAAAAAAAACAAAAGACAAAAAAAAGGTATATTTATTACTGAATAAGAAAAAAAAAATAAACCATTTTTTGTCAAAAAAAGTAGTGAAGACACAACACCAACGCAACAAAAAAAAAAAGCCAATTTTTTTAATAGAAGGAAAGGTAATAGAAAAAAACTGTTCAAGTATGTTATTAGGCATGTATTAAGTGTACAGAAAATTTTTTTCTTTAAAAAATATTTCAAAATGGCGGCACTGGAGCCATTCTCCTGACGGATGTTGTCGTCGAGGCGTCCCGTGGAACGCACTAGAACTAGTGCAAACAAGGTGGAACAAAAAAAAATTCTCTTAATCTACATGAGTATAATAGCTAGAGAACCACGTAGGTACGAGATTGTAAAAATATATATGTTTGAAGTAAAACGCTAATTTTTTGACAAAAAAAGGGCAGTTATTTGTTTATAACAATTGTTTAAATTAACTTATCGAAAAATCCGTACGTGTTTCTCCTCAAAAGCGCAAAATTAAAACAAAAATCATGTATAAAACCTTTTGCCTCATATTCTAGAAGGTTCAAACTACCTTTTAAGAAAAAAAAAAACGATTTTTTGAAAATTCTACAGTGGCACCTCTTAAGTTGCACCCCGGGACACCACTGAGCTTAATAATTTTAATTTAGTTAGGACTAAATTAGGGGCTAATCTAATTTCTACCAGAAATGGCACTACCAAATTTCAACAAAATCGGCTAAAGGATTATTAAGATTTTTACGAAAAAACGATTACCGGACCATGTATATATAAACTTTCCGTCTCAGAATCACTCAGAAAATCACCCCTGGAAGTTTGGCCACGTACTTAAACAACACCCTGTATAGGGTGACCAGTAGTTAAGCCTGCCACATGTTATCACTAGATTCTACGTTTAAAAATACGGCAAAAGTACTAATAAACACAGCTACGAACATTCTTCCCTGGGAGTGCACACTCAAAGGCCTTAGTACAAATCCCGGGCGGATTTGGAAAATTCACTCCAGTTTCAAACTTAATTCACAAAACCGCTTACAAGCAGTTTACGCGCTACAATAGTAAATAGAGGAACGTTGATGACCCACAACATGCTGCAGATATCAGAGTGAGAAACGAAATTTTCATTATATTTTCGAAAATTTCCAGAAAACCCCGGACTGCTGCCAAGCATTAACAGCCCTAGCATAAAATGCCGACAAAAGACGCTTCTGACGATTGAACCATCACCGACAGCGCGCGAGCGAGCTAAAATACTCACCTCAGTTTCAAATTTTTGGTAAATAAAACATTTTCAAACACTGCAAAATTTGAACTGAAGTAGGACCATACAGTCAAAAATCATCCAAATTAGTTTCAGGTCAACAACCCGTAGCAACGACCATCATCCCAAAAGGGGCAGTTTTCGAGGAGACAAAATATCCAAAGTTAAGGCGGAGACCATTGCAGGAGTCCTGCGGACTCCGTATGAGGCGTGTATGAACGCCAACCATGGTGCCATCTATCTTGATACAAAATAATATCTCCGTTGGACTCGATTATTTCGTAAAAAGTTTCAGACAAAAATTATAGGGCACCGAGGAGGCTATTGAAAGATCTATATTACGACTTCCGGTCTAGACCGGAAGTGTTTTTAAATGGACACATAAAAAACAAAAACAAAAAAAACAAGAATCTTGAGACGACGGAGTACCTTGTTGGGAACACTTTTTTTTTAAATGTTTCATACAATAGTTGTAAGGCAAAAAGGGGCTATCTTGACATTACCTTTAAAATGACCTTGACCATGACTTCAAATTCGTTTGAAGATCAAAATCAAAATTTTTTATTTTTTGGCCTCGGAAATTACAATAGCGGGAAGTTCTACAATAAGATATGAATTTAATCTAAAGAATAAGATCAGGTCTAAAAACACAACAATTTTTGTTTGAAACTTTTTTCGGAATAATCGAGTCCAACCGAGATATTATTTTGTCCCAAGATAAATGCCCCACCCGGTATAAAACTCTTTACGTATCACTTTCCAATTATTTATAATTATCCAATATTTCAATAAAATCTTAGCTCTAGTAATCATGCCGTTCTATCGGCCCATGACGTCAGTAACGGATGCAGACTTTCGCTTTTGACATCGTGGAATATAAGACGCAAAACGTGTAATTTCCATATGAATTGTGTTTAAAAAGTCAATTTAATTAGACCTTAAATATTGTGTCAAGTTTGAAGAAACGTTATCTGTTAGAGACGTCACCATACGCGCGTAGGTACACCATACTATATTCTCACCACCAATTTTAAGTTTTCTTTGGCAGTCTCCCAAAGAGAGAAGGCGTAATTTATTTTAAAAGATAAACAAACCTGTAACATATAACTTAATGTAGTTTTTCGATAGTAGTAATCAAATTGTCAATATTAGCAGTAATAGTAGTAGTAAACAGTAGTAATAGAAAAGTGCGTCAATAGTAGTAGGTAGGTTTACTTTGTAGTTTTTCAATTAAGTTACTTTTTACATTTCTATTAAGTACCCCAACAAAACAGAACCATATTCTTTTAGTATTTCTATGAAGTGAAATAGTAACTATATAATTTATCTACAGGGTATTTCATGTCACCACAATTTCGTTCACGTGTGACAAAATAATCAAATGCAAGATTTTGTCAATAGTTTATGTACTTGCAATATGCTATATAAAATAATAGAAAACTAGGTTACAGGGGAAGAGAATGGTGAAGTCCACAGTGAGTAAAAACAACATTACAGAAAAGTTAAATACTTGCATTAGATGGTACATGCCAACAGTCAATGTAATTCTTTTGTCATGGAATTGCATTTTTCTATTGGAAATCTAATCTCTAAGAAGACGGAAATAAAGATGACTCTTCAGTGAAGTTTAATAAAATTGTTACAATAATCTCTTACACATTGTGTGGATAGCTGGCATATAACGATGTTAAAGAACACATCAATAAAAAAAACTGTAAGAACAAAAATTATCAAATTAAATCAATAAATGTACACCCATTTTCTGACTAAACAACTTAAAACAGGCAAACGTCTACTACCGGATACCATATTTCATAAATTTATATTTCATGGTTGAATTTTAATATATCTACAGACATTCTCTGATGTGTCGATAAAAGTTTTACTGTTCAGAACATAAACAATGACTAAATTTGTTTAAGGTAAATGATAAATGATACACTGTTGTAAAGATCAAAAACTTAGGATGCGATATTCTTTTAAACCAAGTAATTCAAGTTTTTATTTTTAAAACATATTTGTTGACAAGTACCTGTCCAGTAATAGTCATTTTTTTGGTATTTAATCATGTGCAAGAAAAAATAATTTGTTTAAATACTATTATATCTCATAACCTCAAATCACACGATTAAGTCTAGCTGAAATGCTAATCACCGTATGTTATACCGAAGTTTTTTGAAAAAAACAGCAAAGGATTATGGGACCCTTGAGTCAACTATAAAAGAAATATATAGAAAATTTCCTTGAGAAAATTTCTTTTTTGAACATGAAAAATAATAATTACCTAGCGGACATATTTAAATTTGGCCAAAATGTCAATTACAGTTTTAAAAGTCCGACATAAGTATTAAAATTGTACAAAATATTAATTTTGTGTGGATTATTATATGCATATTTGTGTAACTGACCAAATAATACCTAATTTTACTATTTCCGTGAATATATTGTGTTAAAATTTATATCTTAAATATAATTACACCATGGTTATGACACATTTAAGTTTTTTTTCTAAATAAAATTACTGCTATATGCAAGGCGACCCAGAACTGACAGTTGGCCGACATTACAGGAAAACGCAAAAACCGATTAGGAAACTACAAGCGGGGATCTTTATGGCATGATGTTATAAATAATTTACTTAATATTTCATCTTGGTAAGCTTACATCTGTAAGGGATGCGACGTCATAGAAATTATTTTTCCCAAGATCATAAATATTTTTTACATCTTTTTTTTCAACTTTTATTAAAAGATGTTTCAATGGTTCTTCTTTTTCAAAATATATACAACGATTTGTAGAGAGAAATTAAACATTAGCAAAGCAAGCATGTATTGTTATCAAAACATCCAATGTTTTATATTCATTACTGACATGTTTTAATTATTTTTATGCAAATGAAATAGTATATATGATCCTAATTTTTAGAAAAGCTCAGAAAGTTTCTGTTTAGATATGTGTGGCGTTCTAGAAACAAATGATTTATATTGATAATGAATATAAACATTGGAATTATCTTGTTTTTAACTGCAACGCTGACAAAATCAGTGACAGACTTGATAGAAATTGTATTTTTTTTATACATGTCACATTATATAGAAAAACTTTTTAAATCAAAGCTATTGAGAAAAATGTGGACATATGTTAAAAAAAATTGTATGAAATTGCGAAAAAAAATTCCATGATGTACGTCATCAGAATGACAGTAGAATTTTCAAGACGGAATTTTAAGTGAAATCTTATTTGCTCTTTCCGTTTCTCTGTAATGGCAACCAATCAGCAGTTACACTGAGTTACACTGTACAGCGCACACATAATCCAGAAGTTACGTCTTCTTACCTCACACGTATTGAGTAACTGTGCGTATGAACATACAGTGTGTTTTTGAAATAAGTGCGTTTCTTGGTGACAGAGGGCACGAAAATGAACAACGTTTATTAAGCTACTGACGGTCTAAAACATTGAACCTTTTAAGTTGAAAAAAAAATCACATGAAGGTTTAAACAAATTTAAAGCCGTCCATGGTGCGGCAGCCAGCTGTACCTTTGATATCGAAGTAGCCGCGCACCGCATTGCGAAAACGCTGATGGTTTGACGATTTAAATTTTGTGTTCGAAAATACTGAAATTTATTCAACTCTCGTTTAAAAGTAACACAAAAATTAAACCAATTACTTACCAATAGACGATATGCTCTATAAAAACTGTTCAAAGTTGTTTCCATGCTTCCAAACGACAGTCAAAATTAGTCCGCATATGTGCAAATACTCCCGACATTTGTCAAATTTCATTAGGCAGCCAATTAGAGAAGCGTTTCACGCATGTAGCGAGTCCGAAGCATTCTGGCCGCGCACGTGCACAAGATGCACAGGGTCGGTTTACGTTTATGGTCAATTTTCTCGAACACAGAATCATTTAGCCCATGAGTTGCTTAATAAAAGTTGCTCATTTTCATGCCCTCTATCACCCTTTTCAAGGAATGTACTTATTTCAGAAACACCCTGTATATTACATATAATTCTTTTTACTTACTAGAGTAATTATAAGAAATATTTCATCAACGAATTAGTCACAATATGTGAAACAATCAGCAGAAAAAAATCCTCAATATTGTTAGGCATAATTTAAAAAAATTGGGTACAGATATGCCACTCTCATCTAACTCTCCCATGTGGCCACAAAAGAATGGGAATTGAGATCTAGATAAAGGATTCTAACTTCGGCAGTCTGTTAGCCTTCACTAGTATAAGAACAAACATAAATTAATTCCCACAAACGATTCAAAAGCTGCAAACAAAATACTAAGTTTTAGTAAAAATTCACCCAGTATTTCTTTTTTCTTTCTAAACTGAAAGTGAAAGATTAAATTTATTAATTTAAATTCAGCTCCCAGCCGTAAATTTGATTACTATATTAATACTGCCTATCTCATCAAGTAATTTAGGCCAGATCTTGTTTGCTTTACGAGATTAATAAAGGCGCAGCCAGAATAGCCGCGCAAGAAATAGAAGTTTAGAAAACCAGTAATCAGATACGTCATCTGGCATCAAAGTAAGCCGGGGATCGAGCCGAGGTCCAAGAATGGTTTATAATGCCCATTCGACCTCCAGACGTAGCGTTAGCTCAATTCTATATATTTAATTAAATAAGGCCATTAGGGTGCCGCCAGTGGCGTGCGAGACGCATTTTCCGTTACGCAGATATTTTCTCATAAAAAATAGTTATAAATGTTTGTGTTTCGATTGCATCTAATACTGTCACAATATTTATTATCAGTTTCCATCATCTTTGAAATGACACAATCAGTTCTATCATCAGGTCGCTCTATGTCAGTTTGACCATTTGAAAAATTTTGATTAGCATTAGCACAATTCATAGATGTAGCAAATTTACAGCGTACTGATAATAAGTTTGAGGCTGGTATATTCTGTTGGTTTTTGCTGACGAATGATTTTAATGTTCACTAGATATTGCAGGTATAAGTCAATGTCAGTAGGAACAAGTAGTCCTCAGAGTAGTTGTTCACCGCAATATCATTAGTTAAATATTATTTCACTTAGCAGTGACAGTATCTGCGAAATAGCAGGTTGTTCTCTGCCCGTTTGGCCGTATTAAAGGCATAGGCATTCAGTAACAGCTACTATTCATATATAGTCACTACAGGGTGTGGCGTCTTTAGTGCAGAAAAAATAAAATGCAGATTCCTAGAAATATATGCAATAAAAAAGCCTTATATACGAAATTCATATATCCACGTTTTGTCAAGAAAATTGAACTTCAATTTTGTAGCGAAGAAATAAATCTTAGTACGGTCCTGGTCAAAAAATGTTATGCCATTCGATTAACATCAGCGCACGCTTGCCGAACCGAACTTAACAGAGAGTCAAGCCTTTCCGCAAATCAGTGTTGCCAAATTAAAATGTATGAAATACACACAAAAGAGATAAAATGTTTTAATGCAATAATAAATAATTTTGGCCAGCTTAATACAATCCTCTCGTTTTAACTAAAAGGAAAAATAAACATAAAATTCAATTCAATTATTTCACTGTAAATGATAATGTGCAATCCCAGACGAGATGTTTGTAGAAACAAAGTACATGGTGTTACAGAAAAGACTACTATTATTTTAGCAAGTGATAGGTTGGATCACGACCAGGGATGGGCGGGTAGACAATGTCGACGTAGACAATGCAATTGTTTACGCGTAGACAATGATCTAGATGAAGACTTAATTTGGAAGAGTCGACAATGTAGACAATGTCGACAATGTCAACAATTAAGAAACTCTCAAAACTAGAGAAAGGTGTGGTAGGTATGTACCTCAAAAAAAGAATTTCGTAAGGCTGTAACTCGTGATTCTTGCAAAAAAAGAAAAATTGAAAATTTGAAATTTGAAAAGTACCTACCTATCAGTATCACAACCATCTATAAAAAAATGTATAAACCGAGTACAAAAGATCAAACAATATCTGCCGAGAATTCACGAGAAAAAAAAAGTGTCTCGCTTGATGCTCCTCGATAGTTTTAGGTCAGGTCAGATTGACCAAAATTTTTTTTTTGCTATAAAATCTCTAAATAAAGATAATGTCGCATATATTCTTTAATGAAAATTTTATCATTTTTAAAGTCAGCAACAATTTGGAATATTTGATTAAGTTTTAAGAACACTTTGTGTAGATATTTTAGTTTAGTTAGAACACGTTAATTTTATTTTTTCTAAAGGTGTTAGAGTTACAGAATTTAATAAAAAAAAATTTTATTAAATATTTCTACTAATTTATAATATAGGTACCCTTTCAAAATAATTTTTGTTTCAATCCTAGATCATATTATGTAAATATATAAGATCTAAGATTTTAATACAAATCATATAGAGCTGAGCTTTTCAATAAACGATAAATGGTAACATATTTCTGTAAATATTTGCAGAGGCACAAGATAATGTTTTTTATTGCATTTTCTCAAACTAAATATTATGTGTATTTATTGATATATGTACCTCTATACATATACGAGTATTATATAATATATTCCCTAGTTTTCACTTAATGAGGTCACGAATGGAGACTAAAATTTTAAAATTAAATAAACTGTTTTTTACTGACTGTCATAATTTATATATTTATATAATTTTTTTTATAATAATTTTTGTTTTAAAAAATATAAAAAAATATATATTAAGTATACAAAAATGAAAGTTTTCACTTTCATTTCGATTGAAAGAAAATACCCCATTATAAAAATACATAATTAAATTAAATTAAACTTTATTCTTTAAAATTGTTTAACAAGTGTATAATAACATAATCATCAACATTATTGGTAGTTAAAAAAGTAACGAGAAATAAATAATGTATTCAAAACTTAAAAAAAATAGGTTGCAGTCAGAAGATTGGTTGAAGGTTTAATTTATAGAACATTTTGTATTATTTAATTGTCAAGCTTTCAAGTCTTTTAACTTGAGATTAAATTATAAAACTGTGAAATTTTAACCAATTTAAAAATTATTCTAAAATTAACACATAATTGTCAAGAATGTCAAGTCACCATAAATTGTCAAATGTTTGTATAAAAGAATTGATTTACTTAGCAGGACTGAATAATATTAAGCGTTAGCTACCAAGAAAATTTTAATTCAGACACAGTGTATTCTTTAAGCAAACCCTCAACCAACTTTCTGACTTCAACCCTAAATTAACTTGATATTTTTTTGGTCAATTTCTATGTCTATGTTCTATGTTTACGTCCGCTCATTTTATGTTTATGTAAAAACAGCCAAACAGAAAAAGTTGAGTGATGAATTGAGTACAGCACAAAATAGATCATACGTAAATGTAAGGCAAATATAATATAGGTTAGATTAAACTGAAATTAGAGCGCAAACTCCGCTTTGTCTACATTGTCTACATAGTCTACGTTATTTACATAGTCTACGCGAAGTCTACACGTAGACGTCGACAATTAAAGTCGACGCGTAAACGCCCATCCCTGATCACGACAAACAAAAAAGATGCAAACTTACCGCTATCGTACGATAGTAGCAAACGTATTATTGTTGTCCTCGTTATCCATTGCCGATTTAGTTAAAACAATAACTTAAAAAATAAAAAATAAGAAACGTCTTTAATAAACACTTAACTGACACTCCACAGGTGCCGTACGGAGTGCGGACTAGGTCAATGTTTTTTGCGCTATGTTAAACAGGACCGGCATTAACATTTTGTCACTTCTTGTAATTTTTTGGAAAATATTTTTGATACTCAAATCTCATAATCGCCTTAAGGTAGCATATATTATTTTACTTCATTTATTGCCAAAAGTCTAGGTTTTTAATTTTCTGCATTAAAGACGCTACACCCTGTGTGTTATACCTCACCCACAAGCACTCGGAGTGGTACGTTTCTACCCACACTTATTACTGTAAAAGCATTAAAAGTAGTTAAAGATTTGACACCTTCTACCACTGAATCAGTGTAATGATTGTTTATGTCATCTGCGGAGTTGTACTGTAAAGGAAGTTTTTCAATTATGTATCTGTTTTTAGACAATTTAGACTGCAGTCACTTTAGAAGAAGAATAGTAGATACCTACACTCCAACCTAGTTTTTGGATGGGTCACAAGCATATATTTAACCCTGGCTGGCGACAAGCACAATGGGTAGGTAATAAGACTTGAATGCCACGGGTCTGAAAATTTTCGAACACATGTACAATACCTTCGTGTGTATATCGTCCAAGGGTTGATGATAAGGATACAAGTTAGTGTTATATAAAGACCGAGAAATAACACTCGTCGAATTATGTAAATATAGGTATCCTAGTGTAAAATTTTACAGTAATATGTAACACTACATCACATACGTTTTTTACCGCATCTAATTTTTTCTAATGTGTATAGTCATACTAGGTATCTGGACTATATGGAGGGTAGTTAATTTCCGATTCGCTTTGAAAACATGAACGCAGCTAGGCAGTGACTCGTATGAGTGAATAAATGTAATCCCTTTACGACGAGTTGACAATTCGAGCTTCTCATTGTTTTATTCCTGATAGGGGAGAGCTGATAACAAGAGCACGCAGTCGTTTTAATCAACGGGTTCTCATTTGGAGCTTTGAAAATGGAAGTCGCCCCGCTGACTTTTATTAAATAATCGCACTTAGTTTAATGAAGAGGGCGTTGCGTGCCGGGAAAATGCGTGTCGCCGTACGAAAACGCAGAACCGGAAACCGGAAGATTAGCTGTGGCGAGCTAGTTTTTCCTAGAATCAGATATATAGAACAAGATGGGATTAAGATAGGGACAGTTATTGCATGTGAAAACTTATTATACTAACATTCATTTGGCCATTCACTAGAATAATTTTTTATGCTGAAAGAAAAACTATAGCTGCAATAAAATTGCTGAAGTATTAGCTCCGTTAACAACCATAATGATATTTTACTCGTAACTACAGTAGTATTAAATTCGTAACACTGGAAACTAATAATTTTTTCAGTGTAACAGGATATACATAGGGTATCCAGAAACGCATAGGACAAACTACAAAGTGGCCTCTTTGGATGAACATAAACCAATTTGTCCAAAAGTCTCAATGGGCACAAAGCCCTACAACCCCTTACAACCCCCCAAAACCACTCCCAAAAATCAGGGTAATGAACTTTGACAGATTACAGGTCAATTGGCTTACCGTAATATTTCACTACTATAGTCGAACCTACAGACACCTATACCATAACTAGGCTTAAGACTATCAATGGGCACCGAGCCCTACAATCCCCACCAACTCCCCAAAACCACCCCAAAGGTCAGGGGGATGCACTTCACAGATTATCGTCCAATAAAACTACCGAAATATTTTACTACTGCAGTCGAACCTACAGCCACCCAAACTGTAACTAGAATTAAGATTACTATCTCGAAAAGACTTAACCCCAATCCCTCTCCCTCCCCACCAACTACCAAAGCCTGTCATGTGACTTCCCTGCTTACTGGTTGTGTAACTGTTTAATCGTGAATTCCATCTCACAGCCACCTAAACGATCACTACTCTATACTCTCCGACGTCGACCCCCGACAATTGAACCACCCACCCCCAACCCAAATCCCACGGTTGGGGTCGGACCAACCCCACTTCTTATCGAAGTCTGACATGACTTCCCTGCTTACGGCTTATGAAAGCGTTCAATCTTGAATTCCATCCTACACCCATCTTATTGTTTAATACCCTTTAATCCACAAAAAGTACCAAAACCTGCCATAAGATTTTTTGCTGTTTATGGGATGTGAAACCCTGGCTGTAGGTTCGATTGCAGTAGTAAAATATTTCTTTAGTTTTATTGACCGATACACAGCCACACAAAAGAAAAGTTGGGTATACTTTTTATGCGACATATATTTTTTGTAGTAATTTGGCCTCCTGAACACGAATCTGGGGTCAGAATTGGCCCATCACGTCACAATTTTTTCCTAACCTCAAAAAACTTGTGAAAAATAGTGAAAATTGATGAAAATTTACTGGGAAAATTTGGAAAAAAATTTATTTCCACATCAAATAGTACATTTTTATGTAAAAGACTCTGCTGAATTCAAATCCACTGTCAGAATTGAGCTAGAACGTGTGGTTTTTTTTCTAACCTCAAAAAACCGAGCAGGAATCGCTATTTTCAAATTCTGAGCGGATTTTGACCAGATTTTGTATAAAGGGGTTTTTTGGGTCGCTGATTACGAATATGAATTCACATTGTAAAAATTCAAGATGGCTGATCCAATATGGCGGGTGTACTTTTTTGAAATCCACCGATTTCAGTAAAATTTGGCATCATAAGGATTGCTGGTTGATCTCACCTTCATTAATCACACATCTGGAGCCAGATTTTCATAAATCAAGGTAAAATTTGTAGGCAGAGTCATAATTTTAGGCCGAGTAGGCGGCATTTTTTCGGCAAAGTCACATTTTTAGATTGAAGGCATAAGCAGATGCAGTGATGTGCTGTGTGGCAGTAATGTGTCCTTTTCCTTGAACTTTAAAATTATTAAGAAATAAAAGCATCTAAATGCCATAGGAAAACTGCATAGTAGTTAAAAAAATCTGATTGGAAAACCATAAGCCCATGCACGACTAAATAAATGAAAGAATAAAGTAGAAACTTTTTTGTCTTGTCCCATGGAAACAAGCACATCACACTACACATCATTACATGTGTAGAGTCCTTAAGTCATTTTTTTAAGCGAAGTCACATTTTTAGACGGAGTGGAATCTTTTACCTTGATTTATGAAAATCTGGCTCCAGATGTGTGATTAATGAAGGTGAGATCAACCAGCAATCCTTATGATGCCAAATTTTACTGAAATCGGTGGATTTCAAAAAAGTACACCCGCCATATTGGATCAGCCATCTTGAATTTTTACAATGTGAATTCATATTCGTAATCAGCGACCCAAAAAACCCCTTTATACAAAATCTGGTCAAAATCCGCTCAGAATTTGAAAATAGCGATTCCTGCTCGGTTTTTTGAGGTTAGAAAAAAAACCACACGTTCTAGCTCAATTCTGACAGTGGATTTGAATTCAGCAGAGTCTTTTACATAAAAATGTACTATTTGATGTGGAAATAAATTTTTTTCCAAATTTTCCCAGTAAATTTTCATCAATTTTCACTATTTTTCACAAGTTTTTTGAGGTTAGGAAAAAATTGTGACGTGATGGGCCAATTCTGACCCCAGATTCGTGTTCAGGAGGCCAAATTACTACGAAAAATATATGTCGCATAAAAAGTATACCCAACTTTTTTTTTGCGGCTGTGTAATCTATTGAGTGCAGCCTCATGAGCTTTGGGGGTGGTTTTGGGAGATTGGTGGGGGTTGTAGGGCTCGGTGTCCATTGATAGTCTTAAGCCTAGTTATGGTATAGGTGTCTGTAGGTTCGACTGCAGTAGTGAAATATTACGGTAAGCCAATTAACCTGTAATCTGTCAAGTTCATTACCCTGATTTTTGGGGGTGGTTTTGGAGGGTTGTAAGGGGTTGTAGGGCTTCGTGCTCATTGAGACTTTCGATCAGCATGACGAGGACTATGAAAATACGAAGTTTCATAAAAATTGACCGGTGTTCAATTTCCATATGTTTTTTGAGGGGTCGTTTGGTGCAGCAACGTTTTAGGGATAGCCGAGGATTTTTTTCATATATGTCTTCTGTTTTTAGAGATTTTGAGTAAACACAAATGTTTTATGAAAAGCCATTTTATTTAATATAAAAAAGGTAGATATTATTTATTGTACCAGTCTTTATTTCTACGAAATATAGCCTACACTGATAAATTGTGGAAATTTATATATTTGTTTTTATACAAAAAATGTACCTAAATGAATTGAACATACGTTGATTACAGGTTTGAGTATATATTTTCTTTTTGCCAAGTATTTTTACGTTTTACGGTGTACTTTTCATTTTAAAATGTATTATTTAAAATATTTAAGATATTATTTCTAAAAAAGTTGTTCTTTCTAAAAATATTACAAAATATTAATGCCTACATTATTTTCCTTTATTTTTAAAAATACCGTGTACTTTTCCTGTTTCTTACACTTTAGGTGTAATTAAATATACTGTACAGTTTTTCACAAAATAACTTTATTTTAGAATAAAACAATACAACAATGACCAAATTATTTCAACACAACACCTCGTCAGTCGTCTGTGGTCATTCTCTCTCTCCCGTGTCCCTGCCTTGCAGTCCGAATTTCCTCGCCTTGGCCTTCACTTCTTATCGTTGTTTTATAAACAACGGCCCCAGTCGAAATAATACCCTAACAATACATATATCTATAATGTAAATTATACAAAAAGTGTAAAAAGACACAGTCTAAGGAGCAATTAGCTAACCTAACCTAAACCAATGTCAAAGGTACTAGTTCTGAATATAGTTAAAGTTAATTTAAACCGAACAAAATTAAAAACGATACAAGATTAGCTAGCAACAGGGTGAAGTTTAATTAGAATACCCCCTAATACACAACCCTCTGCAACCGATATCTGTGTTAGAAAATTCAAATCTATTTTTCTCCGAAACGATGTATTTCGGCAACATACAAGTAGTTTTTTCACAGCAAATAAAGTGACAATTCGGAAAACCTTTGCATTTTCTTAAAATCACTAATAACAAAAAAAGTGTGGCAAAAAGCAAGAGTTTTTTACAGAGTTCTACTCTTATCCGTATCTATGTTTTAAGTAAAAAATAAAGCTATGTTCTCCTCCCTCACCAGCTTTTATTAAAACATTAAAAAAATTGACAGAGTTTTAGACCGTGAGTTAGCGCACATGGGTGTGGCATCATCGAAAAATGTCTGGCATTTTGAGGTCTGAAAAAGGTAAGTTAGTTATGTTAAAAATTTTCACATAATTTTCCGCAGAGATACTCGACTCTGAACATTGGAAACCGTCAGGCAATTTATTTTTATCATTTTCATAACAAATATTTTCCTTGTTTCGATTGCCAGAAAAGAAGTAAACAATTCATTTTTTTTTTCTTCTTGCAAGTTTTCCCCTATGAACCACCATTTCGGCTATTTAAAACCGTGTGGCATTTGAAAATTGTTAGGTATTTATTAATGTATATTTTTGCATCAACTGCCAGACACTTTAAGATGAGTGAAAAACTAATTATTTTATGCAAAAGGAAATTAACTTTCCAAATTTTCGAACACGAGTCGGCCCTTAAAACCACTCTTATTTTCTCTAACTAACTTAACTTTTTCAGACCTCAAAATGCCAGACATTTTTCGATGACGCCACACCCATGTGCGCTAGCTCCCGGTCTATTATTTTAACATTTTTTAAAGTCCTGAATTTTGTAAGGAAGAATTAGTTGTGAAAACATCGTTATCTTCATAAAGTTTATATTTTTGTATACTATTCTTGCTGATTCGTATTTTTTATGGATTAAAATTTATCACCATCATAAATCTTTTATTAATTGCCTACTCGTATGTATTTGTTTCTAAGAAAGGAAATAACAATAAATCGTTATTGAGGATCTCTTGCATCACAAGAATCTACTGTTTACTATCTGTGAGATGAGAGTTGAAATAAATACTTAACGTGTATAGAGGTCGTTTCAACTAAGCATTCTACTTATTTAGAAAATAATAATTTAAATGTTTGTACTACCCCAGTTTCATAATGACTATAAATATTAAACAAACAGATCTTTTTTAATAAAGCATATTAAATGATTAACAGAAATTGTGCAATTATATTCATTTATGAGAGGATTCTATAATGAACTTAAATATGTCATGAAGCAATAATAAAATAACACTTTCGGTAATAGGATATTGATGTTCCAGCGCAAATGCAATAAATGCAAAAAAACTCAACACATATTACGTAATTGCCAGAATTACAGCTGCAAAATCCTCCTATAAACTGAATTCAATATGATAAAACATTATTATTGTTAAAATATTCAGTTTGATGTTCGAATCGGCAATATTTCACGGAGATTTCGACGGTAATATAAAATTACACATATATGTAATTTGGTTGATGAGTTTACAGCGGTTTGGTCTGCAAATAGACTGGATCCCCATTGTTATTAAAAGTTCGTTGTTGCGGAGATGTTAATTCGAAATATTGTCCGGTTTCGATGCATTTTCATAAATGTTTATTAATTTAATATCGGTTCGCCATCGGGCGGGAGTTATTCATTTCATAATGAACTCTTTAGTTAAATTTATATTGTGTGCACAAAACCCCAGTTAATTAATTGACCGATGTTCCAGAATTACATATTAAAAATGTTCGGGCGGGTACTCAAAACGTTTCAATCTCGTACAATTTTACTAATTAAAAAAATACCTTACAACATAATTCTGCCCTCTTGGCTTATTTGCTTTTTTATGTAACCAAAAAAAGGTAAAAACCTAATTTATAGGGAATTTGCTTGAGTCAAAAAAAAACATGTTTCATTACCAAAATTTGATTTTTTTGAATATATATTAGTAGTGTAGCATAACAACCCTAGGTTCGATAACAAAATAAGTAAACGTAGTTGTGGCCAAAAATATGTGACCGTCATAAGGAATACCTACGTTGTGTGTATTTATTTTTTTATTGACCGGAAGGCGATGGCTACTAACTTTTTTTGAGGGGATGTATGGTTTAATTATATAAAACAAAAGCAGAGTAAATACACCTAACCTTTATTTACATACAATTGAAATTAAACATGTGACAAATAGAAAGAACAACAAAAACATTAACAACCATTTAACATAAAATGAGAGTGCCAGGCTCACCTAGAGCTCCTGCGGGGAAAGAGCATGGCAGAGAAACCCACGATCGTTGCTCTTACCACCCAAATATAAATACAAAACAACCGCTAACCAAAGGCATACATTAAGAACCTTTGCTAATGATAATTAAAACTGGACTTATTTAATTTCTCACTAAATGTCATCTCACTCAAATTAGACATACACACTTCCAAGTAAAACTGAAGAGGTTTTAGTAACAATAACAACAACAACAACAACAATAATAATAATAATAGCAATAATAATAGGGAAGGTACTGGAGTCCCATACGGGAGGCAATCCAGCTATAGTTGAGATTTCAGGGGAACAACAACAATAATAATAATCATAGGTAAGGTACTGGAGTCCCATAATACGGGAGGCTATCCAGCTAAAGTTGAGATTTCGGGAGAACAACAACAATAATAACAATAATAATAATCATGGGTGAAAATGTTAGTAAATTCAACAAAGCTCTTACATACGTATGACATAAAGTGAGCACAAGAAATCAAAGAACAACGTAATCAAGATAAAACAAGTTAAATGTGAAACAAAGAAGTTGTTTTGCAATATCTGGGCAGACACGACAATATACATATTTTAACATGTAATAAATAATGAGCAATCGTTAATAATAATTGTAACAATTTTATCTTAGAGAAATATACGCCCCTGAGCGTAAGACAATGAAGGCTAAACATATACAGAATTATTATCATGAAACATCTATATTTTACGTATAACGTAATCGTGGCAAAAACAAGTTAGATGTGAAACAAAGAAGTCGTTATTGTAATGTCTGGCAATCAGGACAATACATATATTTTTAACATGAAATAAATAATGGGCAAACTTTAAGAATAATTATAACAATTTTACCTTAGAAAAATATATGCCCTTGAGCATAAAGCAATGGAAGCTAAACTTACAAAGAATTATTATCATGAAACATCTATAATCATCACAATCATAAGATTATATAGAACAATTAACAACAAAGTACTTAAAGAATATTACCTGCTAACTAATAACACTTTAAACAATTAACTTTTCACTACTTTGACACACAGCCCGCCGATCGTCTTACTACCGATCTCCACACTGTTCGCACTTCAACTGCCTATCTTCGACTATTTTGGCTTCCTTCCAGAATGCCCCACCTATACGTTAGTTTTTGTGTTTTCTTTTACCAACTGCCAATATTACTTTTTCATTGTTATACAACACCCATGTAGCAGGTGACGTCGAAGTTGATAAGATAAGTACGGTTTTGCACAGTATTTTTTTCTTATTACAACGACATATGCATGTCATATTTGTAAAATTGTAAAATATCTTATAGTGTTTCAAGAAAAATACATTTTTTTCATTAAAAAGCATTATTGCCATTTGAAAGATGAAAATTTTTCATGAATTTAAAAAAAATGTCCTACGACCAACAGGAGCCGAAATTTTTTTGTTTTTGTCTTCGTTTACTGAACTAAATTTTGGTAAAAAAGCAAGGACTGGCCTATTATGTTAGTAAGCGGTAATACGCGTTGTAATAACAAACATAGGCTCTCTGTAGTCAAGCTGTGTGCCGCTCTATGCTCACAATACACAATGCTAATGACTGCCACAAAAAAGCGTCAACACAAACGACAATGAAATGCACGGCCAAAGTCTCTCAGCAAAAAACCTGGATTGTTCACCGGCACGCCAGGCCTACAGGACAGGCATTAGGGTGTCGCTAGATACGTAACGAATAAATTGATCGATGCAAAGTTTCAGATCAGAGTCAGACATGTACGTGTTATTGTACAATGTGAAGTACGTGATGCTTCGCCACCATTAGTAAAAATAGCGTCTATTAAAAACTTATAAAAAAATATATAAGCATTACTTTTACTATTTGGAATTGGATACAGTGATATTTTGTGGCGGCATCCATTTATTAACGCTGAAATAGTAACAACCAATAAAAAACACATCGATTAACTCGCAAGGGAAATAAATCTTAATATACTTCAGTAATATTGAAAAAAATAATAAATTTTGCATAGCCCTACCTCGAATTTAATATAAGGTTCCATTTGATAAGCTGAGAAAAAATTACACACGCTGCTGTAAATCGTAAATAATTGTAATTATTGTTTTGATGAGAATTCGATTTGGTCCGACTTTTATTTGAGAAACTGTATTATTACAACTACGGACAAATCCGTCTTAAGTGGGATACCCTGTATTTAAATAACGTTGATATTCATTACTATACATATGTAGGTAAGTAAATGGAACACGAATAAATTAATGGTAATGGTGAATGTATTATATTTGCTTTTTTATTTTATAGCATAAGTAATGTTTTTCCCGTCCGAGTGTCAATAAAACATAAAGGAAATTTTCCCGCTCCCTCACTTTAATGGAAATCACCAAATAAGTTGAGCGATCGGAAGAAAGCGGAAAGAAATAAGAATAATTGGTTTTCCTACATTAAGGGCATGCCCTACTACATTTATAAGGGTTGAAAATAAAAAGAAATAGAATATATAACTACGGGCTCTGAAACAAGGTTTGTATCGGCAATTATGTGATAAATATTCAAAACTCCTCATAATTAAGGACAAAAGGTTGACAGAAATAACCACATACATTTTAACTAAACCCGTGTTTAGATAATTCTCATCAACATAAAGAAAGTAATAGATACTGAATAATATGAATTCGAATATTTTCAGTTATTAATAAGGATATTAATAAAAACATAAGTTTGACGTCGATGATGATGTAGAAGTGATTAAGATGTTCTCAGCGACCTATATACAGGGTGATTCACAACTTATCCAAAAAAATGTGGGAATAGATGCAGCATGAGAAATGGAATCAATATCGTGAAAAAAAAATTTGTAAAATCCTTATAGTTTCCGAGAAAAAAAATATTGAAGTTATAGTACATTCAACCACTACATAGCTGGACAACTGTAGTCTCTAGCGTCATTCGCCACGTGGCCTCAGCGACTCCGAATACTGAATTCGGATTTTGCAATCGTCGTTGCGATATTTACCTGTTATCTGTGGTGTTTACAATAGGTTTTTAGTAGTTAGTGTCAAAAATGGGTAGTTAGTGTCAAAAATGGTTTGCGTGTACTCGGAGTTGATGGATATCGTTTTAATTTATGGTGAAGCATTTGTGTTATGGTGAAACAAGACAACATTTGTGTTAGTTCGTAGAAACTGAGTACAACGGACCCAAATGTGTTTACACATTGGTGGATAAAATTTTGAACAATTGTTGTAACATCGGGTATGTCAAATGATTTTATTATTTAAAAACACAAATTAATTTTATTAATTAATAAAGGCAAAAGCAGTTGAATTTGCCGATATAAAATAGGTGCGATAAAATTCTATTTACATATTTCTTTCCTTGCGAAAGTTTTTGTCCGTTTTTATCACACCGCCATGCCGGTCGCATTGTGCGAGGTCAGGTTTTACAGTGGACCAGTTTCCAGTGCCGTGCAGAAATGTATTTTTAAATCATTTTCGAACTGCCCTTTTTGATTTTTTCTTTACAAAATTGTATTTGTAAGGGTCCCCTGTCCATCCAGAATTTTTTTTTGGATAAGTTCTGAATCACCCTGTATAAGGTGTCGCAGAATAATCTTTCAATGTACAAATTTTGGTGTTATACAGAGTGTTTTTTAAAACTCACAACTCCTGCAGAATTGATGTATGGTGATAACAACCGTTCATAACTTTTTCCTCTCTCGGGAAATGACAACTATTTTTTATTTGATAGGTGATACCATTTGGAAGTTTTTGGGACTCATATAGAAAAATTTGATTAAATGAGCGGTTTGGGTACAAAAAACGTTATTTTGCGACCCATATTACAATACTTAACAAATAATAATNACAAATATTCACTTTTCAGCAATTTTAATTGGTTAGGTAACTTATTAAATAGCCTAGGACCTAAACAGTCGGGAGAGTTGGACGTTATTCTAATTCTAGCGAATGGAACATGTAAATTCGTATTGTGTCTTGTATTATACTTGAGGAGTGCATCACTTAAAACAAATTTACTTTTATTTTTGAATACATATAAGCAGATCTCAAATATGAACAGACATGGTAAAGGTAGAATTTTAAAATTTTTAAAAATATCCTTACACGAGTAATGACTGGGAACTCCTA
The DNA here is from genome assembly GCF_000390285.2 of Anoplophora glabripennis. Taxonomy (NCBI): domain Eukaryota; kingdom Metazoa; phylum Arthropoda; class Insecta; order Coleoptera; family Cerambycidae; genus Anoplophora; species Anoplophora glabripennis. The sequence continues at coordinate 315,013 of NW_019416382.1, read as the reverse complement.
CCATACACCTTAAAATTCGCTTCTGTGCAATTAAAACATTTGAGGCTAATACCGAATTGCCCCAAAAACAGACACCATACCTCAGTCGAGACTCAACCTGGGCGTAATACAGACAAAGAAGGTGTTCTATATGAAGAACTGTTCTGATATTTCGAAACAAAGTGGTTCATATACTGCCAATAACTTGGGTTTTGCAAAAATTCTAAATAAATTCAGTCTATTAGGTAGAATAACAGAGACAATAATAATGCTATCAATCATCCCAGACCAAATATTGATGCGAAATTTATGCTGATAATGTTTCACTTTGATAGAATGTGGATTTTCTTGAGCATACACATGTTCATTGTGAATATTTATTATTACGCTTCTAGTAAAAAAGAATTGGCAGGTACAATGATTTAAAGATCAAACTGAAATTACAGTCAACCTACAAAATCAGAGCCTACTGTCACTTTGTTACAAATGAGTGGCAAGATAATAATGTATACATTTAAAAAATATTGTTTTGTAAGTACCCAAACCGCTCATATAATCAAAATTTTACAAGAGGCCCAAAAACTTCCAAATTCTATCAAATCTATCAAATAAATAATAGTTGTCATTATTGCCCGAAAGAGGAAAAATTATGAACGGATATTCTCACCATAGGGTAAGGTCGAGTAAGAGTGCGTATCTGATAAGAGTACGCAGTATGCTTTATTTGAAAACGATGAATGCAAGTCGGTTGTGTTTAGTGAGAAAAAACGTCTAGTGCAAAGGTAAGTACCTGTAAAAAATTGATCTAGTGTGCTGTAAGGTATTAGTATTATATATATACCGTCCACACTATAATTTTCATGTACTTTGCATGTCATGTAAATAAAAACTTTGAGGTTATGTCGGCAGATCGGGCGGTTCTAAAAGTGGGGTGGTCCTGAATAAATATAGTACATTGTGTAACGAGTGGGGAAAAGTTGCCAATAGCGCCACGAGGACGCAGTTGACGCACGAGCGAAGCGAGTGCGGAAAGCGCCCAAGTGGCGCTATGGCAACTTTTCCGAACGAGTTGCACATACTATTTTCTATCACAAGTGCGAGTCGTTATGGGACCTATAGTGTAGGGGGTTAGATGCACGGAAAGTGCTAGATAGTACAACAGCGTAATGTTATTTTCATAGCGCAACGCTCCAGCGTTGCGCTATGAAAATAACATCACGCTGTTGTACTATCTAGCACTTTCCAGTGCACCTAACCCCCTACACTATAGGTCCCATAGCGAGCTCGCGTGATAGAAATACTATTCTATCACTATAACGCCATCTGTTTAAATAGAAGGAAAATAAAGCTCTTTGTTAAATCTTACATAAAAACAAAGAGTACGCACTACTAGCCAATCCAAGAGTGCGCAATAACGAATTTGCGTACTCTTGGACGGAACAGCAAAATATATTTAGAACAAATTAATATTTATTTGTCCGTTTTTTTTAAATACATTAGATTTTTTAAATACATTAGATATTTTTCCAGATGGCACCTTATGAAAGAATTAGTGATCGTAAACTTTGTTTTACTACCACTATGCTTGAGGAAATTCGCGGAGAAATTGATAACGGCCGTTCCAAAAGATCTATTGCAAGAGAATATGGAATAAATGAGTCTACCTTGCGTAAAAGACTGAAAGAAGGCACTGTTCCTACTTCTCTAGGACGATTTAAGCCGGTGTTTAATTTGGAAATGGAAGAATAGTTAGCAGAACAGATTAGACGATTAGATAAATTGTTTTTGGTGTAACATTTAAAAAACTGCAATTAGTCGCCTTTGAATATGCTGAGTTAAATAAAATCAATCATCCATTTAATAAAGAAAAAAGAATGGCAGGAAAATACTGGGTGACAGAATTCTGTAAACGACATCAAATAGCAGTTAGACAACCTGAAAAAGTCAGCGCAGCACGAGCTATTGGTTTTAATATGAATCAGGTATCTGTATTCTTTCAGAATCTGCGGAAGTGTCTTGAGAAGTTACGGTTAACTGGAAGATCCATATATAATATGGATGAAACAGGATTACTGACGGTGCCAAATAAAATCCCAAAAGTCTTAGCTCCTAAAGGAAAATGGAGTGTAGGAAAGTAGTATCAGGAGAGAGAGGGCAACTTATAACTGCAGTATGTTGCGTAAATGCTACTGGTAATTATATTCCTCCCGCCCTTATATATCCCAGAAAAAGAGAGAAAAAAGAGTTATTATTTGGGGCACCCCCGGACTCAATCCTCATGGTATCAGAAAGTGGTTTCATAAATTCAGAACTTTTTCTGGAATGGCTTGGCAGCGGTAAACTTTTGCCGTGAATCTGGTACATATTTACTAAGTCTTCCCCCACATTCAAGTCATAAACTACAACTATTGGATGTAGGGTTCTTTGGCCCTTTAAAAACCGAATACAGTAAGGAAACGGACAAATGGATGGTGAACCACCCCGGAAAACTTATTACATTACCCAGTCAGAAATTGCAGCCTTATTTGGAATAGCATATTCTACAGTTGCTTCTATAGCAAAGGCCCAACAATGCTTTTCTGCGACAGGTATTTTGCCGTACAACCCAGATATTTTCAATCAAAATGAATGCCTCTTTGCCACTGTAACTGATAAGCCTATTAATAGTTTGCATTCAGATGTTAAGGTTCAGGATGTTGAAGTTCAGGATATTGAGGTTCAGCATGTTGAGATTGTAATCGATGAGGTAGTTCATAAAGAACTACAGAATAGCCTGCCTTCTACACCAAAGATAATTGCCAGAGAACTCTCTCCTCAACCCTCGACTTCTCGGTATATTAGTAACGAAACTCTGATTTCATCGACGCCGAATAAAGAAGATAAGCCCAAAACTATTTCTCATTTCATTATTAGAAAAAACACCAGTGTTGAGACAAATACAGATAACAATTTTTTTACTCCATTGCCCTCTACTGATCATTCAGGTAAAATGTAATAAAGTAGTGTTGCAAAGTTAATTTCATAAAGTACTTTTTGTAGACAATCCTCATGACGACAAAGAAAATGTAGTGCCAAGTCCGGAGAAAGATGCCCAGGTAGCCAACACATCTAAATATTACGTGAATTAAGTATTCCCTCTACCAAAATGCGTCAAAATTGAAAATAAACGAAAGAGAGCTGGAAAGAAGTCTGTTTTGACTAGTTCACCTTTCACGAAAATTCTCGCTGAAGCTGAAGCAACTAAGAATGCCAAAGAAGCTGCGAAAAGAAAAATTATTTTTCCAACAGAAAAATACAAAGTAAAAAAATCATCTACAAAAACTCCAAAGAAATTAAAAGTAAAGCTAATTGAAAATGCAGGTGTCTGTCCGGCTTGCAATGAAATCTATTCGGACCCTCCAGAAATTGACTTAATTCAATGTTCATCCTGTAGTCAATGGTTTCATGACGAATGTACTTCATATGAAGGTTTCAATATATTTACGTGTGACTTTTGTAAATGTAAAAACCAACAGTAATAAGCGCGTACTCTTAGAAATAGCAGTGCGCACTCTTAGACACTTTTGCATTCAAGAGTGCGCATTTTCAATATTTTGTGTTTTGTTAAATATAGAAATTATTTATAGAGCAATGATTTTATTGTATGTTTTTTTAATGTTTGAATATATATTTTATTTAGAAAAGTTTCTCTTAAAAAAGAAGGATATTCCTAGAATATGTCTTTAAAAGTTAAGTGCGTGCTCTTACTCGACCTTACCCTACATCAATTTTGTAGGAGTTGTAAGTTTTAAAAATCACTTCGTATAACACCAAAATTTGTAGATTGAAAGCAAAAGTACACAACCCAATTAACGAACGTTCAAATAAAAACCTGGTCGAAGTTGGCTCTGACACATTGGACGTAGGGAGTAGCTTATAGCGACCAACTTAACCTCATTTCTCAACGAGCTGTATAGCAGCTGTCAGTTTCAATAACGTTAATGACTATATAAGCTGCTATACAGCTCGTTCAGCCTGTTGAGATTGTAATCGATGAGGTAGTTCATAAAGGTGTCCCCCTCCTTGTTATAACAATAAATTAAAGCAGCTGCTGAAAGTGTCCCCCTCCTTGTTCCAAGCACTTTTCACACCTGTTCCTCAAAGAATTAAAGACATTTTCTAAGATGCTCGGGGTATTGTTAATTTCACGAATCTTGTCTATAAGTCGAGCCTGCAGATGGTTTAAATCAGGAATAGGCAGTTCAAAAATAGTGTTTTTAAGGTAAGGCCACAAAAAGAAATCACACGGCGTAATATCACATGACCTCGGTGGAAATTCATGTTCAGCATTGAGACTTATTAGTCGATTTTGGAAAACTTCCCTCAACATATTCATCGTCTCGCCTGCCGTATGTGCCCTTGCGCCATCTTGTTGAAAGTAAAAGTTTGTAATTTCGTTTTCTTCCAGCTGGTTAACAAAAGGAGCGATAATTTCTTCTCTATACCTTTGCGCAGTAAGAGTACCATTAAAAAAAATAGGTCCATAAATCCTCCTTCGATTGAGAGCACACCAAACTCCAATTTTTTGAGCGTGTAGAGGGCCCTCGACAAAAAAGTTATCTGGTTTTTCAGAAGACCACATTCTCATATTCTGTGAGTTTACGTAACCACTTAAATGAAACCAGGCTTCATCAGAAAAAAAGGTGATATTATGAAGTTCACCGTAGTTGTTTAAAAACCATTCACAAAATACAGCCCGTCGCGGAAAATCAACTTCATGAAGTTCTTGCTGACAAGTTAAACGATAGGAGAACAAACGCAAATCTTTTTTTAACACTGTGTGGCAGGTACCGACTGATACTCCCACCATTTGTGATAAAACACGTACAGAAGTTCTTGGCGCATTTTCCATTATTTGTTGGACATTTTCTTTTAATTCTTCAGTCCGCTTTTTAGGTCGGCCGCTTCCTTCTTTTCTTGTTACACTGCCCGTTTCACGAAAAACATTAACACAACGCTGAACTGCACTTTGAAAAATTTTGTACTCAACAACGCCGGGAAATTGATTTTGAAATTCTATGAAACATTCCTCAATAGAATACTTCCATATTCCATCAATCTTGCGTCCATTTCTAAAGTAGGACTCTATGATAAACACTTTTTGTTCTTGAGAAAACACCATTTTAAACGCTTTTTAAAACGAAAATTTTCAAATTGATAGCGGCGATATAGCGCTTTGACAGATGACGTTTAAGTTCATTTGCTATACGCTACGCCCTACGTCCAAATTTTCAGAACCAACTTGACCACGTTTTTATTTGAACGCTCATTATAATCAAAATCTAGCGCTCAAACGAAGCGATTCGGATACAGGTAAATTAGTCTAAATTTGCCCATTTTTTTTTTTTTTTCATTTCACAGAAACTGCTAAAACTACAATTCGTTGTAAGGATTGGATAATACTTTGATGTACAAATTTTGTACAGAATATAATTTAGATAATTTCTACGTATGTGATAAATATTTTACAATGTTACTTTACTAACTGCACAAAATTCTTACTCTAAATGTACCTACGTTATTAGTGCACAAGTCGTTCCTGTCACCATATTAAGAACAGTTTGAAGTAATATAATACAATTGGAGCAAAACATTACTTAAATTTCTCTCCGCATAAGCTATTGAATGTACAAAGACACTTTATTATTATTATTTTGTATTTGCTTAAAGGGGTATTAACATATGAAAAGACTTATTCCAGTTTCGTTTCAATCTGGCGAACAATCTACAGTACCTACTGTGACAGAAGTTTGTTGTTTAAATGAAATATTAATCTACCAGATTGACATAGAATTTTGCAGTTAATATACTTAGTAATTAGGACAGACAAAGAAATGGCTAGATACAAAAATGTGGATTTGATAAAATTAGTAAGGCACACTCGACACTTTCCTTAGAGTTTCCATATTAAGATACCTCAATCGTTGTCAAACAAAGACATAAAGCTGCCTGCCCCTTAGGAAATGCTGGCAACGGACAAACCGCAAATTCCAAAATAACGAGTGGCCGTATAGAACTGTATCATCTTATTTAAAAGCGTACGTTCAAAAAAATAATTTTGTAATGAAATAGTAAATCGTTCTTATTTCGAAAACGGTCAAGTTTATCGATTTTTAACAGGTTTATCTTTTTTATTTAGAATTGATCGTAGTTTAATAATATCTTATTGGAAATTCAGATTTTTGAAGGACAAAAAAGTTTGACATATGTTTACTCCGACGGAACACTACGGAACACTACAACTAGCGCATCCTAGATGTGATTTCAAAATAGTTACCATTTCCGTAATTACCACCTCAGAAAACATAGGTGTACAAACTTTCAAGACAATCCGTTCAAAGATGCTCAAGATATTTAAAAAAAATCGAAAATATTTTTTCAACTTTACCACCCTGTAGATCGAAAAGGAGCAACATTCGGATAAGGCATATTTGGCTTAATCGCTCTATTTTGAGGTCAGCAACATGCCCTTAAGCTCTGTCCCATTATTAATGAATCACCCTGTATATGTACAAATTTTTCGCCTTGGAAATTTATTTTTCTTTATCTGTTAACAAATAACTCAAAAGAAAATGACCTGTATTATATGCTATTTTTTAAATATAGTAGCTTTCGTATATACATGTCATACGAAGAGAGGACGACGGTTTTGTAGAACTTCTACCATATTCTCAAAATGATAAAAAGTGAAAAATAAAAATTTGTCGGAATTGATTTTGGAAAACAATATTGTAAAAGTCTTTTCTAAATATGTGTTTGTGTATCATCAAATGACAAGTGAAATTTTTGTGTAACAGTGTTTTACTGTTATATACATTAATTCTAAAGTGGGCCAATATTACCATCTCTCGGAAAGGATGCAAGACCGCTGGTCCCTACCCTACGACAAAGTGATGGTAATTTGTTTTTAACACAGCTATTTCGAATTCTAGGTAAAGGAGAACGATAAACAAAAACCAACTAAAAGCGGCTTAACTTAGACATATTTAAATCTAATTTTCTTCTCTATAAAGTAGCTGACCATTTTTTATTGCAATTAAATATACATAAAAACAAAATTTAGATGAGGCCTTCCATTTAGGCTTATTGGTTTGAAATGTGACAAACTAGTTGTTGAAGTTTAATTAAAGTTTTGTATGAAACGGATAATCTTTGTAAGTAAAAAAAATGACACCCTGTATCCCCAAAGGAAAAGATAATAATTCCTTGATCCGCTGGAAAAAATCATCGTATTTATTATGTTCTATCAGCCCCTGAATTTATGACAACTTTTTCAAAACACCCTGTGATTACATTTTTGATAAGAAATAATTTCACATAATAAGTTTTTCATCAAATATCTATAGTGTAGACTATACAGTCTGTAATTTCATGTTTCTAATTATTTTATATGAATAACAATACAATTAAAACATAAACATTCTCGAACATTAAAGTTTCTTAATTCAAAACGTAAAATTGTATATTTTTTAAAATAGTTATACATATAAAAATGATTATTTCTAGTTGAATACCTACGTGAATGTACAGAGTAACACACACAATATCCTACCCCATTTTATTTTTTACTTTTCTATCTAAGTAGAAATGTCACAGAATAAAGTTTTAAAAATTTTTATTGTAATATAAAATATAAATCAAACTTTTTCTAATGGAACACCTGTATATTTGTAGGTTTTTTAAATCCTCTCTTTTCTCTGTATCACAGTAACATATCAGTACATATCACACATCTACTTTGACAGTTTGCACAATATTTTTGTTTACTTACTAATCCTCCACAATGGATAAAGTTAAGATTGCCATGGAACTAGTATGTACACATGCTTTTCAGTTAATAAATTTGTTAGACGTCTCTTTATTATAAAAGGAATACTATACTATAAAAGGTGTTTTATAATAACCTTATCTTGTTCTAAACAAAGCACATTTTTTAATTTTTTTTAAATGTTTTTTTTTATAAAGAATTAATATTATGATGCACAAGATTAATTTGATTTCAATTACTTTACAGGGATTCTGAAAAATCAAAAGATAAAGTAAATAAAGAAAGGGAGAAAATCTTAAACAAAATTAGTTCTATAATTGAGATAGGTTACAAGGTATTAAAAAAACTGGAATGGAATACTGTATATGTCCTCTGTCTAGAGGAGGATAAAAATTTTATAAAATATCTTTTATAATAAGACCTTTTCTCAATAGAGGATTTAAAGATTTATTTATTAAATTTAACAGCTGAAAACAAGCTTGTAGTAGTTCCAGAGTAATCTAGATTATGCGCAGGACCAAACAATTACAATAAGTGAATATATCGCTGTAATAAATAAAACATTAATCTACCAAGAACTAATATATGAGGAGTTTCATTAAAAAAAAACAAAAGTTTTGTCTATATCTTCAAAATTGAACAGTCCATTATTTTTTTTTATAAATTGCTTTCAAATAGCAAATTTTCTAAAACTTAGGTCTTTACAACTTCTAGATGGAAAGGTAAAAAAGGTCATGCGAATGTCTTTCGAACGATTGCTGAATGATTTCTTTATAAATTTTACCATTTCCTGAACAATTCCCAGGATGCGTAAGGATGCGTACTATAGGAACTTCCTGAAAAAATATAAACTTACTTCTTAACTTAATGTTATCCATAAAATTGTTTACTTTTATTTGTAAGTATAGGCAAGGAAATAATTATACAGGCGAACAAAGAAAATGACCAAACTCAAGAGACCGCTTCTCATTTCTGAAGGAATTTGATTCGCTGAACACGATCCATAGAAAAGTTATATTTTTGGTTTAAAACGCCAAAATAGGGGTAAAAACTAATTGATTTTTTCCTAAATATTTTCAAATATACAGGGTGTCCCAAAATAGAAGGCCATACCATTAACCACATATTCTTTGGAAAAAAATAAGGCGACTTCCTTATGCCATTTTTTATTTGGGCGTCCCTGTTTCAATATACAGGGTGTTAAAGTTACATTTTAAAAAACTAATTTTGTTAATAATCCCATTGTTTTTTAAGATACACATTTGAAATTTTGCACGAACTTTTATCTTATTCCGGCATACTTATCATGTAATTTTGGTGAAAAAAATCGAAGAGCGAATGGAGGTACTGAGGGATGCAGTACCCTTTATCCCCTCCAATTATTTCTAAGTACGCCTATGCAGCTTTTTCTTGAAATCTCAAACGTAGAATTTTCTTCTGATCATTTTATCTCATTTATAAATGTTTGTTTAAATGCTCCGTTTTGGAGAAAAACGACATGTATTGATGGGTTACAAATTTCTTAGCGGCCGATGAATGTCAGGAAAAAATAGTGAGCTGTGAAAACAAATGTCCATCTTGTCAACATAATGACATTCGTTACTATTAATTCTTTGATTCGACAAATCGAGAAGTAGTCAGTTATTAAGTTTTTAATTTAAGACAATATAGCTAATATGGTGACAGTAGTTAATTTGACTTTTGCAGATATGGCAACTATGCATTTATTAACCACTAACTACTTCTCGATTTGCCGAATCAAAGAATTAATAGTAACTAATGTCATTATGTTGACAAGATAATGTTGCTAAGACATTTGTAACATCATGCATCAAGACATGTCGTTTTTCTACAAAACGGAGCATTTAAACAAAAATTTACAAAATAGATAAAAAGATCAGAAGAAACTTCTGCGTTTGATATTTCAAGAAAAAGCTGCATAGGCGTACTTAGAAATAATTGGAGGGGATAAAGTGTAGGTACTGCATCCCTCAGTAACCTCCATTCGCCCTTCGATTTTTTTCACCAAAATTACATGATAAGTATGCCGGAATAAGATAAAAGTACGTGCAAAATTTCATGTGTGTATCTTATAAAACAATGGAGTTATTAACAAAAATAGTTTTTTAAAATGTAACTTTAACACCCTGTATATTGAAACAGGGACGCCCAAATAAAAAATGGCATAAGGGAAGTCGGATTATTTTTGTCCAAAGAATATGTGGTTAATGGTATGGCCTTCTATTTTGGGACACCCTGTATAATTTTCATAGTATTTTGAGGTTCTGAACACGATGCTATTAATAAAATTTACCCATGACTCGATATTTCTCGGAAAATCCACTATTTGGGTGAAAACTGGCCAAAACACTTCGAAAATGATATATTTGGCCAAATTTAGGAAAAAATTAGTTTTCACTCATATTATTTGGGCAAGTTTTCACCCAGATAGTGGATTTTCTGAGAAATATCCGGATAATGGGTAAATTTTACTAATAGCATCGTGTTCAACGCTTCAAAATACTACGAAAATGATATATTTGGATAAAAATTAGGAAAAAATTCAGTTTTGACTCATATTTGGGCCAGTGTGCCTGTGTTATTATAATATCACTTTAGGTTAGCAAAAACGTTTTTTAAAAGTTATAATTTTATTTCAGCAAACATCAAGAAGTTTATTTTTCTGCTTACTTTTGTTTTGTACGTCTTATTTGTCGAAATTTCGGCAATTAAAGAGACCAGAAATACGGACATTTTTCGTCAGAAAAAAGGCAACGTTAACTGGTACACCTATCCTAATTCTGCATTTTTCGAGATTTCGCGTATGTTTGCAACGTTATTGTGTTAACTTAAGCCTAAAATTAGCGGGGCGTTCTGCTCCATAACAATAAAAGTAAAAAAAAACAAAACAGCGAAGAAATAATCCCGAAATTATTCCGTGCAGAACGCGGCTAGCTCACGGTGGAAGGATAAGAGAGCGACGGACCATCCGCGATATTAAATCGTTAAAATATTTAAGCGGCGAATATAACAAGAAAGAGAAGTGGAAAATCCAGGCCGAAGCTGGGAGCGCGCACGGCCCGGAGGAATGTGAAATTTGTTCATTATTTTCGTACCCCGGAGGAGTCCCGGTAAATACCCACATGACGTTTCCAATTTGCCCGTCTTATCTGCTTAGCGTGCCTTCACGGACTGTTGCAGCGGCCCATCCGACCAGAAACGACAACTTTATTCATCTCCCCGAGACTATCAAGTCGGAAAATGGGAAGAGGAGCCGCCCGGTTTGATGTCCCTGTCATGTGCTGGGAGTCCCGAGTGCCCCGGCAATTACGGGGCCCCGCTGAAGATGATGGGGAATAATACGCGGGATGAATGGAAGGAGCGGTACGTCCGACGGGGTAAACAATGCAGATGTGATCCGGAATGGGAGATTAAAAATAAATGTCAAGATAACGATGCGTCGCGACGAGAATTCCTCTTCGAATTTGAATAAACCCTCAACAAAAAAGACGGGGTAAATCCACATAACGATTTCAATAATCCGATAAATGATTATAGGTCTGGTGGCCGTCGGGCATAGGCAACCAACATTACATAGTTGGTACTGTCAACTAAAGATCCCTAAATCACAGTAAAGGGGTTAAATTGGTTAACGTGAACTAATAATATTAAATTTAATATGTACAGGGTTAGTCACTATAATCTGACAACTTATTGTGAGTTTATTATTGAAATTACAAAAAAGTTTTGAATATAAAAGTTTTACCTTTTTTTATGAATTTTTATAATACAGTATGTATAAAAAAAAATAATTGAATAATGGAAATCACTAAATTAAAGAAAAAACATTTTTTTTAATGGAACACGCTATGTATTAGTGCACACTTAGCTTCGTTAAATTTTTCTCTTTTCAAAAAATAGGTATATAATATGTTACTGTTTGATTCAGGACGTTCGACATTTTTGAGTTTAAAATCATTTTTGAAAAAACAAAAGGGAAATTTATGTCTCACGGATCGCAGTGGCTGTGGACGAGGTACGCGGAACAAACAAATAACTTTGACATAAGTTTATTTATCATCATTAATTTATTTCCTATAACAAACCTTTTAACAAAGAAATAATGTTTAGTGAGAAGTTATCCGTTTATTTTATAATAATAATAAAAATCATTCTTAACTTTAACAGAATTTTAATACCTAATTAATAAAAACCAACTAAAACACAAATGTAGTCCAATTAACTAAGCCTTTAAATCGAAATTTTGTCAACTTGGCTGAATTTTTGATATGAGTTAGTTTAAAGTATATTATAACAATAAGTGAGAGTAATTTTTTGTTCAACACCCGGCCAAGGGTGGAAAAAGATAAAACAAAGGGCTTTTTCAAGATAACTCAAAAAAGGGTAAGAGCTAGAAAAAAAAGATAATTCTACATAAAAATGGTCTCTTAGCTTTTTCTTGTACTATTAAAATTAACAGAGTTAGGGAGGCTAGAAGTTAAGGGAAGATTTCAGAAATTTAATTTTGTTAAATCATTAAAATTAACGATTAAAAATTTGATTTTTTGTTATAACTTTCTTATTAAAAATTAAAAAATATATCTATTTCTCTGAAAAGAAAAGTTACATATTTTAGAGCAGATTGAAAAAAAAAATTACAAAATTCAATCATTTTTCTGTTTGTTATGATTTTTTTTAAATTTCTGAAATCTTCCCTTAACTTCTAGCCTCCCTAACTCTGTTAATTGTAATAGTACAAGAAAAAGTTAAGAGGCCATTTTTATGTAGAATTGTCTGCTTTACAACTTTCATGAAAAACTTTTTTTTCTAGCTCTTACCCTTTTTGAGTTATCTTGAAAAAGCCCTTTGTTTCATCTTTTTCCACCCTTGGCCGGGGGTTGAACAAAAAAATTACTCTCACTTATTGTTATAATATACCTTAAACTAACTCATATCAAAAATTCAGCCAAGTTGGCAAAATTTCGATTTAAAGGCTTAGTTAATTGGACTATGGTCACAGATGCTCAATGCCATTATTATTGATGCACTTCGTATAATCCTCATTAATTTTCAGAACTGCATTTAGTATAAAATGGGAATTAAATTCACTTAAATTTTGTATACCCACATTGATCAACTTTATGTCTTAGTTCATCTAAATTTACACTAGTTTCCTTATAAATCTCGTTTTTTTTAAGTAACACCACAGAAAACTTGTAAGGTCTGGGCTATTTGAGGGACACTAAATATTTTCTCCATTACCAATCCACAAATCAAACCTATTATTTAAATAATTGCGTACTGCTCTGGTTCTATGCGGAGGCGCTTCGCTCCTGGTGCCAAATTAAATTGGTCTAAACCAAGGGTCGGCAACTGGCGGACCGCGGAAGGTAAAATGCTGGACCGCCAAAATGTTTTTGAAAGTATAAATTACTCAAATAAATTATTTAAAAAATGTTTTTTACGTTTAAGTGCCAATCTTATCATTTTTTCTAGTATTTTACAATTGTGTGAGTGTTTTGAGTTCTTAATTAGTAAGCAGATTAAATTTGAGTCAAAATTAAAATAAAAAAAATAAGAAATATGAATTTTTTTCTGGACCTCGTTAAAAATTTTCAAAAGTATCCGGACCGCACCTAAAATTACTTGCCGACCCCTGGTATAGTCGATCAGCGGCAGGTCTTGTTTTCTATTTCCTTCATAAAATAGTAGGCTAATGGTTTTATTTCTCAATATACCACACAGTTTTATAGGGGCGATATTTATATTTATGTAACGTTCTAATAATTTTACTTTGGCTTATTTCTAACTGTCTTGAAGCATTTACTGCGGACTTTTGTGGCCTTTCTACAATAATACAATATTTGAATTTACCATGGTAAACCTCGAATGAATATTTGCTTACCTTGAAAATATAGTAATATAGTTAGTTCTAATTCTTCATTTGGAATAATTATTCGTTTCTGTCTTCCAAGAGATTTTGTTTCTCTAAAGCTTCGCTCAATGTCGTAAAATGCAGCTCGAGATGGAAATGAGCATAATCGGCGCGCGCTGCACTCACATTATTATTATTCTTGTAAAATAAAAGGATAACTTCAAATTTTTCGTTCTCACTAAGCATTATTTCTTTGTTAAAATAGTTTGTTATAAGAAATAAATTAGTGATGATAAATAAACTTCTGTCAAAGTAATTTATTTGTTCCGCGCGCCTCGTACATAGCCACTACGATCCGTCAGACATAAATTTCCCTCCTGTTTTTTCAAAAATAGTTTTAAACTGAAATATGCCGAAAAGTCCTGAATCAAACAGTAACATATATATATTTTTGAAAAGAGAAATATTTAACGAATCTAACTATGTACTAATATATAGGGTGTGCCATTTAAAAACATTTTTTTTTCTTTAATTTAGCGATTTATATTATTCAATTGTTTTTTCTAATTATAAAGGTTCATAAAAAAAGCTAAAACTTTTTTGTTTTTTTTAATTTCAATAATAAACTCACAATAAGTTGTCAGATTATAGTGACTAACCCTGTACAATTTAGTTACACTTATGAAAAATATTTTAGTTGTTTCGTTGAAATACGTCATTAAACTTATTAAAAGGAGAAAACTTCAAACTCCATTTGTAAATGCACAAATTGAAAATTTTTGATATATGTAATATCAAAAAGAGCACGATGTGAACCCATAACAGCTTTTGACAAAAATGACAAATTGACATGAAAAATTATAATTACGATTCCGATATTTTAAAAAGAAGCAACATTTTTGGAACCGCCGTCCATATGAACATTACCCTTTATGCATGCAAATCAACGATTCTCGAGATTGCCAAGTTATGTGTAGAGAAAATAATCTAGACCTCATATTTTAGTTTCATACTGCTGAGTAAATTTAATTCTAATGCACTGTGACAGATTTTGATTTAAAACGTAGTATCTGGTTTTAAGAACTAATTAAAATTGAGATAATCTAAATTTTCACTTAGCAATAAAGAAACACGATTGAAATATTAATTTCAGTGACTGATAATACTGCTACACTAGAGTTTAAAATTCCACTATTTAGAAAGCAAATCTTTTAAAGTACTCTAAAAGAAAATTTAATAAATAAATTTTAACCTAATTATTGAAAAATAAAGTACCTAAATAGTTAGTTCACTAGTTTAAACTTAAATATTAGCTTAAGTAGTAAAAACATAACCTATAACTACAGAATATTAAAAATTAAGTTACTAAATAGATTACAATGCACGAATACATGTACTATACGTGGAGTCATTGGTTATACAAAATTAATCTTTAGCGGTATTATTTGAATGTTGAATAACCTAGAGAACTGCATGGGCTGGATTATCATCGTGTAAATGCCATCGACTCGTACATTTAAATGTATTTTCTCCCATAGAATACTTCCTGCTTAAAGTTACTGAACATAACGAGTTAGTTATTCGGATGCTGATTTGCCAAAAAACAAAATACAAAACCAAAAAATAACAATTGAATGACATAATCAAACACATAGAGCGCTCTCGACCTACTTTCTTGACTACGACCGTCAACTGTCACTCTCTCTCTCTCTCTCTCTCTTGACTACGACCGTCAACTGTCACTCTCTCTCTCTCTGTCATTCCACACGACTGTCTACCAGCAGTGAACGCGATGTTATCAAATATACTCATATAAATTGGCCAGTTCATGAACAAAAAGGAATATTAATTTTTACTAATTTGAACTATTTGAAATATCAAATATTTATAGATTGTTGGTTGTCAATGGTGGGAATTAAGGCCAAACCTCAAAGAAAACACAGGATTTTTTCTTTGTCGACGTTTCGTCACCTTTATTCTGATATATTCAAGACACTACAATTAGATAATACAAATTTTGTAAAATTACATAAATATGTTTGTGATTATTTCAAAGCTAATTTATAAATTCCAAAATTAATTTAAAATTGAGCCACAATTCCTATCCTAAGCTAATCTATTGTATTAGAACAGTATGAACAGTATTCTTTATTATCTAATTGTAGTGTTCTAAAGATGTCACAATAAAGGTGACGAAAGGTCGACAATGAAAATATCCTGTTTTCTCTGAGTTTTGGCCTTAATTCCCACCATTCACTACCAATATTCTACATATAAAAACTAAGGCTACTAGCTACCAGTATTTGTAATATCAAATATTACTTATTTATTAAAAAATGTGCAGACCTTTACCTATTACCGTATATTTTCGCAATCCATTATTATTATTGATAAACAGTACGAGTATAAAACTTTTCACATTATGATTTATACTGTATAATACTTCTTTGTTTGTGTGCAATCTATCACCTGCATACATTTTTATGTAAATTTAATCCACAATTTTTTCCACATGATTATTGTTGATTTATCGAGTGGGAATTAGGCCTTCTTCAAATAATTTAAATGACACAATCAATTTTTAATATGCAACCATATAAAGGTTTGCTGAAATCATTATGAATCCAAGGTTACGGGTACAACCGATGGTCAAACTATCAAAGATGGCATTAAAAATACGCAGATATCTTGTAAGAAGTGATGTAGGTATAAGTGCGTCTTTGAAGAGTTGAACTATGGCATGACCTAGTATTTGAAACCTTGGCCTACCCAGACTGGAATTATCTGCCTATGAATAAGATATGTAGAAGTGCCGACAATAAACAAGTTGAGAAAATTAGACCCTGGAAACTATCTTACAATGTATCTATCTAAGTAACTTCTGAGTTTCAATTTACGTTGAACAATCCTTATCCTTAACTGTATTTATAAAACTACATATGCTGAAAAAATTCGGTATGAGTGAAAGCAATAAAGGTGCGGAGTGAATTCATTGAGTGAAATTATTGAGTTACTTCACTCAATATTGAGCATTTTGATAATTTTACTTGTTTGTGATATTTGAAGTTTTTTTTTCCTGACCATATAATTTCTTGAATAATAATAATTAATAATAATATAATCAAAATTCTAAAAAAAATAATAGTAATAATTCAAAATGTAATAACTATATTTCTTTACCATACATTTCAAAATTGTCTGAAAATATTTAAAAAAATTTAAAGAATTATAACGTCAATGTTGCACATAAACCTTATTTAAGAACAAAATTTTTTTTTACAAATCTTAAAGTACTAGTTCCTAATCCAAATAAAACAAATGTTTATAAAACAAATTGTAATGACTGCAATGGCACATATATTGGTCAAACAAAACAATATTTACATAAGAGAATTTAAAATCACAAATATAACATTAGAACTGAAAATTTAAATAGTACCGCCTTATTAAAACATGCCATTGAAAATAACCATAGTTTCGACTTTGATAATATCAAAATTCTTAATAACGAAAGTAATTATTATAAAAGGTCCATTTTGGAAATGACACAAATTAAAAGAAATGAAAATTCAATTAATAATAATAACAGTGAGATTGATGGATTATTATCACGTGTTTATTTTGACCTAATTAAGTAATATTGCAAATTTTTTACATTTATCCATTAATTTTAAAATTAGATTTAAGTTTAACTACCTGTACATCGTCTATATACTGATAAAAAAAACCGTTAATATTTCTTTTGAACATTCATCACCTCGACTTGGCTTAGATTTAACAGATAATTTTCACATTTCAATTCGTTTCGTGACACTATTAATTTTATATTGTTTTAACAATCAGACTAATCAGAGAAAATAAGAAAATGTAGTTATTGCGTATTGTTTTACATTTATGGTTAACAGGAAAGGATGTTAAACAATATTTGATGACCAATTGTAAGTTTTAAAATATTTTTAAAGTGTATTGTCTTAACTAGGTATTTTAAAATATTTTTAGATTTTAATTTTTACATAAGGAAAAATATTATAATCCATGGTTATCATTGTTTTTTCTGAAGATGAGAAAAATGATTTCGAAACGATCGTAATAAAATATTTTTATCAAAAATTTGTTTTAGAACAAATTATTTAAATGTGACCTGTTCTCCCAGTAAATTAATTAGTATTCATGATAATATTTGAAATAAAATTGAGTTCACTCAAATATAGGTATAGTCTTTCCGTTCTCAATTGAAGAACAAAGGGTTCGGGTTTGGTCGCTACGCAACAACTTGGCAATGAAATATTTGATAAACTTGTCCCCATATTTATTTAGCCATACCAATATACAGGTCTGATCGCCCAGTTGAAGAACTCCGTTGTTTTTCAACGAATCTTGACGATTTTTTTTAACTTAAAAATCCAGGTTGCAAGTTTGAAATTAAAAGAAAAAAATGATAGATTTCAATGTATTATTATGAAATGTACCATGAAAACATCAGTGCGATTGTGGAAGATCATCGTCCAGACTAATAATTAGTTAATTTGTTTAAAAGGCCATAACTTGTAAACTATTCAACTTACCGATTCCAGATTTCGTGTGAGTTATTAGACAGTGACAAGGAATGTGAGGACGTTGTTTTGTAGGTCTTTTGAAGACGAAAAAAAAGTACTTTACTGTTTTCTCGTGGAAATGAACGGAAAAAGTTATAAGCCAAAAACGTGAATTTACGTAAAAATTATACAATTAACTACCCTGCAAACAATCTTCCCCCATTTTTATGACTGTGGTAACTAATATGTTATTGTTAGTGTCCGACCGAAACTACTTTTTACGGCCGAAACCGAAACCGAAACCAAATTTCGGCTTCGGTCTCAGTTTCGGCCGAAACCGAAACTTCCATATAAGGTCATATTTTTGTGAGAAGAAAAATAAATAGTCAATCATAATAATTAGTCAGTGTTTATTTAATCTCTGATATTTAAACTAATCATTAATATAACATATTATCACACCTTATTTCAAATAAATTATTTGTACTTTTTGAAATAAATAAAAAAATAAATAATTTGAACCTACTACCTATTATTTATTTTTAATATTACTTACGAATAACAAAATAAAAGGTACAAAACAAAATTACTTTTTACCTAATATGTTTAGGTACTTACAGAAAACAAAAAAATATCTTTCATCTTAAGAACAAAATAACTTCTAAACTTTGGTCATTTTATATGGCACTCTTGTTAATCAACTACAATAAAATTAAAATTAAAAAGTACCTACCTACTAAGTACAACAACTAGATATTTTTAATGCAAATAATACTTATGAAAATAAAGGGTTTTCTCTCAAACTACAAAAAACTGTTAAGAGCTTCATTGAGCTACAACTATTAATAATTTTAATGGAGTGATAATTATCAGTATTCATAATTAAACAATCTAATATTATAAAACAAACAAAACAAGTTTATTATGACACGACTATGAGCGTGGACGCGGCAAAATGACTCTTCGTCGCTCGCAGTTCAGTGCATCGAGCATGTCCGATCGCAGCGCGAAATCTCTCGAATTCAGTTTCGGTTTCGGCCGTAGTTTCGGCTGGATGGCAGTCGAAACCGAAACTAAACCGAAACCCGTTTTTTT